>NC_081142.1:3800916-4100916 GCF_958295425.1 Solea solea | reverse complement strand
TAATGTTCTCTGATTCCTTTAAATGTCTGAGTTTGTTGTCTTTAAATACATGGAAGTATATGGAATCCACATGTATTTGTTAGTCACAGGACTTCTTCATATGACAACTGCTGCTGTGCCATTTACTTTTCTAAATAATTACATCAGTTCTTCAGTAAAGTGTCTGTGTAACTCGTAAAAAAATCCCCCACCCAAGGTTTTCCAGGCTAATTGGGAGCAGCAGAGTGTTCAGGAGGGCTGCAGCAAATGTTTTGTATCCTGCTGAACACATTTAAGTTCAATTCTGCAAACCTGTGGGAATGAATGTAATTGTGATTTTAAGCCACGGGGTTGCAATCAAGACTGCAATATCTCACTAACCGTTAGATTGTTTCTCAGTGGTAATTCACGTTTCCCAGAGGATGAATCATGTTGTAGCGACGTCTGTTTCAGAACTCACTCGTTAGGGTTTTCTTAAGAGTCGGAATCTGAACACAAACATTTGTTGTGGCTGATTGAGGCTGCAGAGAGGAAGGACAAATGATTTCAGACTGCAAAACAAACATGAATACAAAGCTGGGAGTTCTGAAAGTGAGCCTCTGTGTCTGTCTGCTGACCTTTTCCTTTATTTCCACTCTGCACAGACAGTAATCGGTTTGTTTACTTACCTAAAAAAACATATATTATGCTCTGTCTACATCGTGTGTTTTAACTTTGATCACACATAGCCAGTCTGTACTCCCTGAGATATTTTCAGTTTTCTTTGATAAAGAATGACCCATAATGCATTTTTCCCCCTCCAGAGTAGAATACAATAGAATGGAATGCATCTTTATTGTCCAGTTAGGGGGAAATTTATCTTCGTCTCACCAATTACAGATGACAAAACAACACTAATTACACTAACACCAAGACCGAAAACCTAAAACCACCATAAAAATACATTACATTACATTACAATCACTTACAAGAACACTACATTTTAAAATAAGAGTAAAAAAGTGAAAAGTAGAGCAGTTCAAGCGAATGTCTGTGGTTTGGTCCACCCGACTGGGCTCCAGAGCTCTGACTGTAGTGAATGTTCAAAGTTTATTGAGTGTGTGTTCCCACACAGCTGAGGTCTTTACCATTTTGTTTATGTGAACTGAAGCATGACATTTACTGCCATAAGTGAGACTTTATGGTTCAGCCAAAATGTACCGACAAATATATTTTGTAGATTTAGTTTCCTATTAATAGACTACACTAAGCCAAAAGCAAAAAAGAAAGGACACAAATGTAAGAACTGCATAACAACCTATTCAGCATGAATGTGAAAATACAAAAGCATTTAATCAATCAAAGACAGAAAGTGCATAGCCTTTATTCAGATTCAATCTTTTTATTTTTTGAGTTACAGTAACTTTCAATGGAATGGAAGTCTAATTTCCACTTAATTTATAACACCAGTAAACATTTTCCCGCGCAGTTAATGGTTTCTTTATAGCACATGACGTCATGTGATGGGTGACGTCATGATCTGTTCTTGTGGTTGTGTATGTGGACAACGTACAAGTAAGGAGTGAAATCTACTGCATGAAGTCAAAACTTCAAAACAGGAATAAGCTGCTTTTCAATTACACCAACCTCCCTGATGTCCCCAAATTGTTGTGAATTCTGCGATGGTTTTTGGTCGTCCTTAAAACCACTGTTATGTACTTTATGTGTTTCCACAAATATCAAAACTTCAAATAAAACGCTAACAAAAACAAAAATATAAGCTGCTGTGGTTACGCTGCCACAGATGAGGAGGCAGGAATAAACTAAAAAACCACAAATCCTCACAGGAATTAAACACATTTCTCTTCTCTGCCTAATTATTCCACTGAGTTTCAGGGGTGGCTGGACAGTGTTATAAGAAGCCAGCTCTCAGAGGATTATTTCTCTCTTGCTCTGCCTAATTAAGATATTAACAAAATGTAATAAACTGTAGCCAGAAGATGCTTCCGAGGAGTGCATTGTTTTTTACTTCCAGCTAATACATCAAATATGTATTTAATCTAAGTATAATGTAACAGCAACACAAAATAAACACATTTACCCAGAGCTATAAAGCCTGGATCAATATAAGCGCTCTCTTTGTTTACTGTCTTGTTTGTACTTCAAATGCCCTCTAGTCATTCTGGGATGCAGAGAAGTAGAAACAGGAGAAAGGTGAGATGTGAGAAAGAAGCAGAGAAGTTAGAAAAAGACTGTCATTCGTCTTTGTTGTCATCTCAGCTATCATCATCATCATCATCATAAGGTTTCGCTCTTTTGTCTGAAGAGATGAGTTGCATCTCTACAGTATTTTACCAAACAGTAATCATGATATTTTGTGTGTTTGTTTGAATTTGTGTCATCAGTAAATAACTCTGTACACAGTACATCTGCACTATCACATCAGTTTCAGCTTTTATATAATGATAGGCCACTTGGACACCTTTATAGATTAGTGGTGCTTCAGTACAGCAACATGCACCTTTTTATGAACCTTTTTTATTTATAAATCAAGAAAAGTGTTTTTATATATGTATGAACTTTTATGTTTATTTTAAATTATTATTCCTTGTCATGGCCAGTTTGAGTTATATGCCTTATAGAGCAGTGTTTCTCAATCCTGGTCCTGGGGACCCCTCTGCCCTGCATGTTTTAGATGTTTCCCTGCTACAACACACCTAAAACATGCAGGGCAGTGGGTCCCCATGACGAGGATTGAGAAACCCTGCTGTAGAAGACTCCATCAGGTAAAGTTGGATTAAGGATAAAATTGAGGGTTAGGTATTTAATGTCATGGTTAAAGTTAGGGAATCAATAGGGAATGTAATCTGTCAACAAGGGTAAGATTGAGTAGAATTAATTAAGTACAACCTCATGTCTTAGGAACTGGTTAACTTTAGGGCAAAGATTTAAGTAAGTAGTCACGGGGGGGACAAAATAATTGTAAGTATCTAACATTTATAATCTGACAACTGTTAGATACTTATAATTATAAATTTCAGACAGCGAGTCCAACCCTGTGACTACTTCTGGTCAATTGAGCTGTCTTTCCAAAACTCAGTAGCCAATCAGCAGGCAGCTACCCAAGGCCCGCCCATGGTCAGAATTGCAAACAAAAGAACACAAAAGACAATTATGTATTTAGATTTTTTGGTTCATTTTTGTTTGCTCAATTCATAATTCCATATATCACTGGCTTTGTTTAGGCTGTCCAAATGAATGGAAGTCAATGCGAGTCCTTGTGGGTGTGTTTGTATGTGTATGTGTATGTGTGCACGCTCGTGCACAAGCTGACTGAATGAAATTGCTTTCATGGTTTATTGTATGGTGGTGCACAGAAAACAAGACATATTAACTTTTTATCCTAATCTGATTTTTGTTTCTTCTATGCTAATTTCATTTGTTTATCTATGTTTTATAAGCATTTATCGTCTTCAGAAAAAAAAAGAAACTTGTTTAGGCACCGTTAACGGTCTTTTGCATGCTTTTAACTGTGCCAAGCTCAACAAATAGTCTTGTTTTCCCTGCTTTAACAATGTTTAAAATAAAAATGCACCACTCCAAGTTCAGACTCTACTTCTTGGAGAAAATCGAATCAAAACACAGTTTTTACAATTTATTAGATACACTACTAGTTTTAGTCGCTTGACTTAAATCATGAAATTAATAATAAGAAGATGGAATTGTGGTGATTGATTAAAGATCAGGTAGGTCTTTAGGAATCGTCATCTGGGAACATCCACACTGCACTCATAAATCCAAAATCTTGTTTGATAGATGGGATATTTCATTTTGCAGTTGTAGAGAGGACAAATGTCATGTTGTCATCATGTTTGCCTTGTAAAGAGTCATATTCATGTACAGATCCATGTAGACTGGGTACAAAAATAATTGGCCAGCTAACATGAGAATATCCCGAGACACTGACATGTGAAATTATGGGGAAGGAATAGGAGAAATAGTATGATGTTCTTGTTTTCTTGTGGTGGTTGAGACTATGTTACAAAAGAGACTCTTTAATGGGCAACTTTCATGTGGCCTGATTTGTTTGTTGTAGTTTTAGTTAACTTGTGTTTTTTAGGTTGATGTTAATGCACCATTGCTTAGACTCTTCAGCACCATGGACAGCTCCTGAATACACTCCAGTAACTCCAACACTACTTTTCTCCTTTAGATTATTCTTACAATATTAGAGGTTCATAGCTTGGATATGAAGAAATAACACTGTGCTGATACAGATTTATTTTTTGCTCAACTGAAAAAACAATAACGCATGCAGCCAGTTCTGTACAACTCTGCTGAACAAAGCGCTAATCTCTCTGCATGCGGCGAGGCGTCTCATGGGGGATCATTATTCTTTATATGCAACAAAGCAAAGGGTTATGCTCACACTGCCTAATGTATGCCACACAGCACCAGTTTCCCTTTAACATGACTGCAGGCATCACACTCCAACGGCGTCTTTAACAAGGACCACGTTAATGATCTTTATGTTAACTGCTGTCATGCAAAGACTACAATACCCAGGGGGGAAAGTGCACCTTGCTGTTATGTTCAAATTCTCAGTCAGGTGAAAAAAAGTGACAAATCAACATTTGCAGCTTCAGGCCTGCCAACTAAATCCCAAGCAATTTGTGATAATCTAATTTGATAGGCTAAGCCGATCGTGTTGCATGTAAATCTCAGGCCGAGGTCACTGCAAGACTGCCAAACAAGGTAATTCTCTCCCGAAGGTTATTAATTACATCGGTCAGACAAAAGCAAAATGGGATTATGGGGCCTGCAGTGGAGCAGAGATGCCAAATCACATCTTTTAAACAAACCCTCTCCCTCCCTCCCTGCCTGTTTGACTACACGTCTCATATTGGATTAATGCAGAGATGACCCAAGCATGTTTATGGGGCAGTAAGCAGAATTTGATTTTAAACCTCTACCACCATCAGTAATTGACTATTGTCAACGTTCATCATTCACACACTGTAGACAACACACACTAATTAAACTAGTATTCATGGACTGTATTTAAAAATGGGGGCAGTCTTTCATTTGCAAACCTCAAGATTTGCCATATGACTGGCACCATGTCAGTTTTTGAAGAGGAAGTTTCAAATATAATATATACATACAGTATATATATATATAGTATTTTACAGTATTTTAAAAATACAATCATAAATGTATTTTGATACAAAATGTGAAGGCCTTTTAGATAATATTTTGATTTTGAAATATGAATTTTAAATACATGTATCAGAAATACTGCCCATCCCTAGCCATCACCTGCAACCACTATTGGACATAGACTTCCATTCCAACGCAGTTCTTTTAGCAACCAATGGAGTTGCCCCATGGTGGATAATTCTGTCATACATTCTTCACTTTTCAATCTTGAAGGCTATGCCCATTTTTATATAGAGTCTATGCGAGTAGCACTTGTTTTCAAGCTGTTGACATGCATTTCTATGAGTACCCTTCATTTAATTTCATATTTTTATTAAACACTTTTATGAGACAGGGCTCTTAGGATTTGGCGGCCCCTTCTGTGGTGACAAAGGCCCTAAACAGCTGTTTAGTTTGCTAATACATTTGAACTGATGACTGTGTGGATGTAGTGTCCAACACATCAAACTATCTTATGTAGCCCCCAGTAATGAAGATTAAAGTGACTATTTATTTGTTTTTTTTAGGTGGGGGTGTATGTAGTTAATGTGTTACATAGAGTAGACTGTTCCTGGTGCTGGATGTTTTACATGTTTCCCTGCTCCAAATGAATGGATGATTAGCAGGCTTTTGCAGTGCTTGTTGACGAGCTTACCATTTCAACCAGGCGTGTTGGCGTTGCATGTATGTGACGTGAGCAGGGACAGAAGGGACGCGTGTTATAGAAAGTGCAACTAAATATACCAATACAATTCTTACCTCGGTTCTTTGATATTTTCACAGGTTTGCTTCGCTGTCAGACAACACTTTTCTCAGACTCTTTCAAGATGATCTTAAGCCCGTGTTACAATGTGGCAGATAAGCTGTTTAGGTTTCTTTAGGTTACTTTCAAAGAGATGTCTGACAGCACGATAAACCACTGAAGGTGTTGCACAATTTCAGTTGAGGGTTCTACAACACATTTTCTCTGCTAAGGCTACATTCAGATTACCAGGCTCAACTGACTCACATCTGATTGTTTCAGGGTTGTGTGGACACAGAAGTCTGAAAGCCAATCCTTATTTCAACCCTTTATTGCCCATGTGCGCACACAGAGCGTTGCCTTTATCAACCTGCAGGACAGTCACATTTAAGACACTTTAAGTTATTAATGTGTAACATAAAATCTGATCTGTATTGAAATGGAACTGAAATAGAATTGAACAATGTGGTTTATAATGAAACCATAGCCCAACACACTTATTCTGCATTAGTATGACTACCTTTAACACTCCACTACAGAAAAACTTGAACTACCCCTTTAAAACATATTTTTTACTTCAGATCATGTAGAAACATTTGCATTCTTCTTCCTTGCCTTCCTTTCATTTATACATAATATAAACCTTAACCAGGACCAGTTAATCCCTTACCTTAACCTTAACCCAACCACAATCCTTACCCTAAACTAAACTAGTTTCTTAGATATTCATTTAGACCAGGATTTGATCTCCATGAGGACTGCTGGTCCTGACAAGGTCAGTGTTTGCGCCAGAAAAGGTCCTAAAGAGGTTACTAATACAAGTGTACACACACTCACTCACACACACACACACGCGCGCGCGCGCGCACACACACACACACACCCCTCCCTCCACCCCTCTCCTGCTATTTGAATAGAGAGCCTGCAGAGCGCTCTTTTGTTCAGTAGCGCTCAGCTGCTGGAGAGGAGAGCACCACTCTGGCTGGCGCTCATCCACTCGTCGCAGCTACTGCCTGTGTTTCGCGGAGGACGCACGCACGCACGGTCACTGCTCGAGACAGAGACCCACTGCAGCCATTAAGGACAGTCTCCCCCCCTCTTGTCTCACAGACACCCAGAGCTGCTGCGTTTTCACGCCACACACTCACTGGGCTTTTTACGCGTCGTTGGATGGTTCGGCTTCCACCTGCACCGTATCAGACCCACGCTCCTGTGAGGCTGCAGCATCGCTCCATATCCCTGTGAACTGGACCTCACTTCATCCAAAAGGTAAAGGCTTGTTTTGGAGATTTAAGTTTATTTCTTTTTTTTTTTTGCATCTTTTTTTATTCCACAAAAATAGCAGATAAAAAATATATAATATTGTTTTTAAAAGTCTTTCTAATCCCACACATGACAGTGAAAAATAGGCTTTTCACAGATTTTGGTGATCACAGTCTGTGGTGTGAGTCAGTCTTTGGAATGTCAGTACTGTTTAGAGACAGTTTGTGGATCTGATGAAAATTTCTTACGGAGAGCATGGTCTATTGATTGAAGTTCTTTTATACAGCTCTGATCAATGTGTCTGTGGCCGAAATGAACAGTTGTCATGTGTTGAGAATTGAAATAATGATCAATAATCATTGTTATTTAAATGTTTAGTAACTTCACTTTTTCCATTTCACTCACATGATTTGAGTCAGTGTAACCATCATTTTACCTCTTGTGGAGAAAACTCCTTCACGTGCCACTCTAAGCCTTCAGCTGAGGCAGATGGGACAGAGCGGGAGCAGAAGTCGATGGGCAGTACAGCAAAGGCTGTCTGCACCGTCAGCAAACCAAAGAGAGGAAACCCGCAGACACATTTTCTTCAATGGTTCTTACTCTCCACCAAGTGGGTCTGCAATTATTTCTGGTGGTGGAAACTTTGCTGTAATAAGGCGGCACCTCAAAGCCACAGGATGATCAAAGTTGGTTGATTCTGGGTTTTTATATTTTCCCGCAACCTGGCTGTACTCCTCAATGGGGGAAATTGAAATATTAACTCTATTGGATTTTGTTTTTACATTTTTGTCTTCATTTAATGGGAATACGACAGTGTATCAGGTAGAGCTGTTCATGACCCCTTGGGAAATTAAGCATTTCAAATAAGCAGTTTGCTTGTCTCTCCCTCTCTTGCTCTTGCTCTCTGTGTGAGCATCATTCTGTCTTTTGTACTCTCGGTGTGTGCACATGCTGTAGGTGCAGCACACATGCAGTCATTCACTAGGTTTCCATTCACAGTTAAGTCCAGCTATGGTTTTAGTTGGACCTGATTGGACTCCTGACTTTGTCCCAGTGTGCAAGCACAAACAGGGAATTGATTTACTGACTGAAGTATATTAGGATCTGCCCTCTTTTAGCTTATTAGACATGGACTATATACAGTCAAATGGACAGACTAAACTGAAGCGCGAGATGTAGGACAGAACTGGCATTTAGCCACAAGGGGGCGACTCTGCTGGCTGCAAAAAGGAATGTCAGCCTGTGTTGGAAAATGGAACATTTTCCAGGTTGACTTAATGCACTAAAAATCAAAACAACCAGTGGCGTGCACAGGTTGCCTCTCTGGTGCCCTAATGGACAAAAAAAAACGCTCTAAAGTGCCCTCTTGAGTCACAAGAGGGCACCCTCTAGAGTGGTAAAAACATGAGGAAGTGCCCTACTGGCCGCCATTCATTTGTGGCCTTTAAAGGAAAATAGACATTTAAAAAATGTATGTTTCTAAAGGAGTGTCTTTGTAGTGGAGAAAAGTGATAAGATGCCCTTGCAAATTCGCTTCCTATGCGTGTCTTTCCAATCAAAGGGTGCCATTATGAAGTTCCCTACTGCCCCTAAATGTGTCCCAAAGGGTGTCCTTAAAGGAAATGATATTATAGTGCTGTATATAAAATGCCCATCTAGGTGATAGAAAGTGATGCTGTGCTGTGATGTCCCTGTATACACAGGTGTGTGAGAATGTGGGAAATGATATACTCATTAATTTATATTTTATTTGTATAGTGCCAAATCACAACATACATTACCTCAAGGTACTGTACATAGTAAGGCAGAAACCTTCTCTCCAATATTACGGAGAGAAGAGAAACCCGACATTTCACACAATGAGCAAACACTAGGCATCAGTGTAGAGGGGAAAAAAATCAAAAATACATCTCTGACTCAACAATGTGCAGCATATGCCTCGACCGGTTGGGGTGAGATGAAAAATGGGGGACAGAGGACATGTGGAGAGGGGGGAGAGAAAGTGAAAGAGGGATGTGAGGGAGAGACCACCATTGTATCAAGTAATAGGTTTAGACAGGACATAATCTAGTGGCACCTGCCCCACCAGTGCACAGGTGCCCTTTTAAATTTGTGCACTGAAAACAACCAACAAACATTTTAGTTAACAGTTAGTTGGTACCATGTGCTGTTCTGGATTTTGTCGTGTTGTTTTGGCTGTTGTCTTTGTCCTAGTGTACCGGTTTCTTCTATCATTTCTGGGTCAAAGCCCAGAGGTGGGAACTGTGGAATATGCACTTGGTCCAGTGACTTATGTGGATATAGTGGCTGTTCACATGCAGTGTTTAAAAATGCTCCATGAACACATGCAAGAAGCCAAAGGTTTTTACCCAAGGTGCTGGTGGGGTTACGCTTCTGTCGCGTCCGTAGTTACTAAGCAACCAAAGCTAGAGAGCTGTGGACATGACTGAAGTTGCTGCAGCCCCACTGAAATAAGCCCCATTGAGAAAATATCTGCTGTAATATATGTGCCTGTGTGCATCCTCTCCTTCACCAACTGATGCAGTAGCTTCATCAGGATGATGAAGGTTCCAGGCTTATTTTAGAGTCAACACAGACATTCCCAGTGCCGCAACAGAGTGTTTGTTGCAATGGCATTAGTGCTCTCATTTCATTTACTACAATTTCAGTCAGACTAACATATTTACATGTTTTCTTTAAAACTCTTGGTTTAGTCAGACAAACAAAATAATCCGATTCTGTAGTGTAAACTTACTAACTCACGCACAGACAGTGTCTACAAGCCAAAAAACTGATCCCGCACTTGTTTTCAGTGGTTTTGTATCCAAACTGCCTGTTGTCACACACGTCTGATCCATGCGTGATCCATCCATGGAGAGAGGCACCACATAGCAGCTTTGTTTTCACTCTCATAGCAGTTCTTTGTGTCTATAATACATGTATGCGCTGCTGTGACGTCATCTTTGTTGCCATTTCCTGAACTGTCTCTAGCTACAATAATGAACTCTGTCTCCACATTTAAACTGCTCTTTGAGTCTGTCTGCTGCCTTTTGTTTCTTTTTGGTTCCACCTCTTGCATATGGTAGAAGGTGTCTCTTTGTCTCTCAGTGTCTTTCTCTTGTCGGCCCGCTCTGTGTGGACTCCATCACTCCTGCGCTGTACCATTGGCTCTGCTCTGAAAACCATTGTTCTCAGAAATGTTCCCTTCTTTGGCATTGCCAGTTCACTGCTCCCCGTTTTTAAACATTTTCTGTGATGACACTGCAGTGGAATAATATTCCTTCAGAGACAGGTCATCACTCCTTAGTGACACACTGCAACTACAGCTGTGGACAAGACTCAAAGCAGCTCAGAAATGTTGACATCACTCCCCAGAATTGTGAAAGGGAAATGAAAGAAAGGAGAGAAAGAGAGAGAGAGAGGTGAATAACAGACTGGAAGAATTTTACAGCATTATCTGCACTTTGCATGAGGTTGTCTTGTCACATATTTCAATAATGTGCCTTTTCTGCCTGGCTGCGCTCAGCTTAGTGCAGACACTTGTAGCCGAAGACGTGAATGGGCGAGGATTCAATTTTGCACTTGAGCAGTGTCCAAACAAGTGATTTTGAAACAGAATTTTTACAGAGATTTTACAAATGTTCAACATTAATATTCCCAAAATGAAGCCTTCTGCTGTGCTTAAAACAAACAAAGCCGCCCCTTGGCACAGGATGAAACGAGGGACAGATCAGCCAACAGACTGCACAGAGGATCTCTGAGCTTAAGTCTGGCTGTTGAAGGCCTCCAGCTACAAATCCTACAGTTGAAGGGAAGGTGATGCTATGATTCAGCTGTGATCCTTCCAGGAGAAATATTACAGCAGAAAAAGAGATCTTTATTAGAGTATTAGAGTGTTTTTATGTTTTAGCTGAAAGTTCAACGCTATGAGCGCCGCGCATATGTTACAATGTGGAGCACGAGGGAGCGTAGGAGGGAGGCTGGAAGACTCCTACACACAGAGACTAATTTACACGCTTAAATAACCTTGATCCAATTAAGTAGTACAAAGTCTCACAGTGGCCTATACACATATTCAATTCTGTGTGTATACATCATCAGATTGTGCTTACTCTTGTCACCCTCAGCTTTGTGTGCAGCAGCGGAACCCACGAGCACTTGTGCTTGCACATACTATGACCATAAATCATAATTTAGGCTGTGCTCCATCTGGTGCCTTCATTCTCCTACTCATGGGGGTCATTTCACTGGCATAATAAATGCTGTACCTTTCCTCACCAGAGGCCATCAGTCCACTCGATTGACAGCTCTTCAAACGCTATCTCTCCCATTTTGGTATTTGTTTGGATATTTATTTATTTTGTTTCAATTTTCAGTAGATAAAAGAACATGTACATTCACAGTGGTAAAACAAAGGTTTGTAGGCTGAAGCTACAGCTCATCTACACTTACCCCTCTTCCCTCATGTAACCATGTTGTTGTTATGACGACAACAAAAACATAAATTATGTTTTTATTTATTTCCAGTATTGCAAGGTAATGTTTATTGTGTTTTGAGCCAGTAAATTGTATTGCATAATTTTACATTTCTAGAACAGCTATCCCACAGTTTAACCCACGACTGACAGACAAACATTTGTTTGTATCTTTGGTTTTTCAATTATCAATGTGCCTCTTTGATTTTATTTACCGTCACTCATTTTAAACAGGATGCTTTGTGATAATTGTCCATTTTTGTTGCTTCATGCATAATGTGTATTGCATTTCAATCCTCATGTATGCAAATGTCAGTGATAGTGGGTTATTTAGGTCATGGCAAGGATTTAAATTTACAAATCCTATGTTATGTTTTTTCTTTTAGTGTTTTTAGTGTTTTGTTTGTTTCCCCATATCTCTACACATAATATAATGATTTCAGACCTAAATTATCTTGACTTTGATAAGGTTTACGAGCGCATTCCTCTTTTAATTCATCATCAATTATTTCCCCTAAAATTTTTACTTTCAAGCACTGTATCAAGTGGACACCACAGAACAGATGGAGCAGAGTCTAAGTGGGCTGCTGTTAGCTTTGCCTTGGCTAATAATATAATAGTTTGGCAATGAGCGTATTGAGCTCGCCACTGCACCTATAGAGCCAAACAAATGAGCAGCACAGTTGGTCCATCACGGCCAGTGGGAGAGCAAACAAAGCCCGGGAGCCACAGAGCCAGAGAGAGAGAGAAAAAAAGGTAGTTTTCCACAATCTCACCAGACGCAGCTCATGAATATTCATGAAAGACACCCCCCTCCCACACACACACCCCCCACTCCCAAACCCAGCTCTGTATCCCTCTCCCACCAAATATATTATTCAAACAAAGCATTTTCCATATTAAATACTATAAATAAATGATGACATCTGGTAACAGTTTTTGTCTATTGAATTAATGACATGGGCACACTCAAGTATCTTCCAGTGATTTTCAGGGTGGATGGAGAGTGGGAGTGGGTAAAATTTCCTTAACCAACCTTTCCTTTGTGTCACCACTTGAGTGGACTGCCTCCCTTGTTAAAGTCAGTACATGTACTCACTTCCTAACACCCTGGAGGAGATGCAAATACAACATGTAGATATTTATTTTCCCATTATGCCAGAGGTTTCATGTGTGAGATAATCATCAGGGGAAAAGAGGCAATGTTCAGATTACCAGACTGAAGTGGCTCATATCCAATATTTTCCATTCATGCGAGTCAGATCTGCTATTGCTATTTTTAAATCAGATTTGTGTCATTTAAGTATGTGGTCCTTGATCTTATATCCAATTCTTCCAGTAAGTGGCCATGCATGATAATGGTCATATCAGTTTCCGTGCGACTTCCGTGTTGAGCCTTATTTTCTTTGACCTTTGACATGTGTCAAAGCCCATCAGCTCACTTACTATTTTATATCGTTTACTCCGGTCCCTCTTCCATACTCAATGGCTAGTATATTATTCAATTATTATATTAAGTCACTTATAAAACAAATACTGAGTGCTGTCCCAAGTTGTAAAAACATTTAAGCTTGGGTTGTTATTTTGATCTATCATTTCAATTTTGAAGCTTAGTCTATCTAATAGTATTTAATTTTCAAAAACAACCCGACCACAGTGACATTTACAGGGCTTAAAGTTTTCAGGCACAGACTGTTAATGTTAATGTGAATGATGCAAAGATAGAATTAGACAATCACTATTAAAATGTGAGAAAACTATTTACAAAGAAATTAAACTGAACTCTGAACTGAACTAAAAATGAAACCTTCCTCCTGCTCTGCAGAGACTTAAACTCGGTGCTCCCTTCAGCGTGATCAAACGCATCAGGGAGAGAGACTGCTGCAGAGGTGATTGTCATTAGGTTCCGTGTCTTTGTCTTGGACGTACGACTTCTCATGGCTGTCTTCATGTTCTCCTGAAGGCTGAAACCGCGCTCTGCTGCCACACCTCTCTGTTACAGACGTGGTCACAGATGAGCTCCAAGGCCCACTTGCGTGAGAGGCGGGTCTGTTACAGGTCAGTGGCTGCAGGGTCATATGTAATCGTACAGAATTACGGCTGCCGGCGCCACTATTACAGACAGTCTAAAGGTGATTATCGACAGTTTTGACCCTCAGTTGTTGACCCTCAGTTTTCAATCTGTTCAAATGACGAACAGCCTTCAGATTGTTCCTTCAATGAAGGAAAATCTTCGGTTAATGTGACCCCAGACCGGAAGTGAATTCTGCTTATACACAATCCCACTGTTCAAAAATCAGTCTGAACCTGAGATTAAACAGATTTTCTGACCAGTGGGTATGTGGTGTATTACCATGTTTTCAAGCAAAACAACTATGATTGTGCTCATTTTGGGGCAGTCGTATTTAGTCAGTCAATAGTCAGACGCAGGACACTTGAAGTTATCGATGTGAACCATGACGTCTGATCTTTATTAAAATGGAATTTAAATGTATTTGAACTGGTAATTTGAATGTGGCTCCTTGTGTGCGCCTCTTCCTGAAGCAGTGCCTGGTTTGTTTCCCTCAAACTTTGTCTTTCATGATTTCTCAAAATCTCAGACAGTCACATCTTCTCTAGACAAAGTAGAGGATGCATCAGTGAGAGATAGAAAGTGTGTAACATTGGCGTCATCGCTGCACAGACTGTATCTGTCATACTGTGGTGAGCTGGGAAACAGAGGCTGCTTGAGAGGTCTACAGATGGCCAATGTTTTCCGTGCTTGTGTGCTGCAATTCCCAAAGGAGAAGAAAATTCTGTTCAGTGTTCGATTTTAATTTGTGGAGGTACATAGAGTTCCCTGGATAGTGTATTTCCAGGCAAGAAGATCGAAGAGAGGAAAGCAAGACATTGTTGGGAAGAAGAATAGAAACAAAATCCCCTGTTGGAGAGACTGATTTCTGTCTGTCTTCCTACATTGCCCTGCATGAATTCCACACAGCAGGACTATTCATGAAGCCAAGACTCCAGTGTGGTGCTTATAAAGCTGTCCGAGCTAATCAGAGCTCTAGTTCTGCAGTTGCCCAAACCAATCAGAGGGATTTATGGGAGAGACTAGGAAAGTAGTGTAATTAATTTCATCCAAATCCCTTATACCAAAGTCAAGAGTATGCCGTTTTCATGTGTGTGAGAGTAGTATATATCCTTTGCTGCTATTGTACTGATAGTCAGTCACACACAATAGGACAAATTGTGACTTTCCTGCTTTTGTGTTATCCACACAGATGCTGGAGGATGGGTCATTATGAGTTGAATGTGTATCTTTTTTTGTGAAATATCTCAGCTTCAAAGACTTTGTTTATTGATAGATTGTGTTGCTTTGAATCAGAAAAATCGGGGTTCTGTCTTTTTGATTGTGATTGTAATAGCACCTTTTTTTTTGGTGTTGTTTTTTTTGGATCTTGCTGCATTATTCAAAGCCAGGCCCTGACAGACAAAGACCAACATGTGGCTGATGAAAACGTACGTGTGAAAGTGTGGTGTGCCAACTTAAACCAAATCACGTCATTCACTATGTAAGATAGTCATGACTTGTAACTCGGGTTCCTTTTGGGGCCACCTAGGACTATAGGACGGCTGTGACACAGCGGTAGAGCAGTTTGTCTCTCAAATGGAGGTTAGAGTTTGATCTCAGGCTCCACTATTCTATAAGACCATGTTTCCACCGAGACAGTTTCCACCGAGACAGTTGGAACAGTTGGTCCAGTATGGTACGGTCCACATTTTTTTGTGTTTCCATTAGGAATAGTACTAAAATAACCAGCCACAACTGTTCCATTTTTGGTAACCGTCTCATGGGAAAATGGTACGGTATGGTCCAGGTGGAGCTGCGCCGTCTCCACCCATGACAGTCAGCTGATTGGGTGACAGTAATGTGTCACTCTCTTGCAACCAGTGCTTCACACACACACAATGAGAGAGTCATCAAGCGAATTGGCCTTCTTCCTCGGATCTCTACAAAATGAAAGTCTTCACAAAGTCTTTCAACAGTTGTTTTTAAAATGCCAGGCGTCAGTGATGAACTGAATGACCGACATTTGCATCATGGGAGCTGTCACAAAAGCTTTAATAGATCAACAAAAGATCCCTTTCATGCTTGGGCATGAACAGAGCCATCAGAAAAGATTCAGACAAATGAGAGACAGATGGTTTTGAAGACACAGAAGCAGCTGAGTGAGCAGCAGCAGCAGCAGTTTGATGACCTGCTCCACCCACAAAAGATGAACTTGGAAAATCTACATCTACCAACATTGTTTTGGCAGCACGAGTTACAGATATGTGATATGTGACTAGGAGTTTAAAATGGGTACTGCAATCCAAATTAAAAATACTGCAGAGAATTGTCCCCACAACATAAACTTTTACACAATTTATATATTGTATATTAAATGTTACATTAAAATGATATTTTATTGTCATTCTATGAATGAAAACAATATTTTTTTTCCCTTCATACAGCTCCTTTAATCTATTAATTAATCTACTATCTATTATATACTGTAAAATATCTGCTTGTCAGACTTAAGTGGCAGTAAAATTATACCTCAGCTCGCCCCAACCAGACTTTAACACCTTATTTGACTTCTGCTCCTCTGCACCACCTCAAAGTGCTAAATGAAATACGAGAGACGGCGCCAAATTGATTTTAATGTGGAATTTGTGAGGCTCAAAGTGGGTCAGTCTGCAGTCGATATGGGTGGATGAAACATTTGCTCAATTGTGTCTAGTACTTAGTTTTTTATGAGATTAACAATTGGGGAGGGTAAGGAAGCATTTCTTACACTGATCACAAAATCATCTAAAAAAAAAAAAAAAATACAATTAAAATTTTCAATTGCTTCAACTTAGATCAAACAATGAAATCAGCACACAAAGTTTTTTGCATTCCAAATCCAAGTCAGTCCCCTGTGCAGCCAATAGTCCTGAACTAAATACAGAGTTCACTTTTTCATAGTTTGAGAGTTTAAGGCACAAAGCTGTTAAACAATTACCATTTTTTGGCTTTGTGCTGAAGCTCTGCAGATAAATCCCACCCCTCAGAGGTTAAAAGTAGCTCTTTGGTTTCTGCTCTGGTAAATTCAAAATCAACTTTTGGGTGGTTTTAAAAATGTACTTTTCTTAATTAACTATAATGCAAAATTAATAGAGAAGAAAATCCTCAAAATTAAAACGGGTTTTTGGGGCCAGGCAAAAAAGGACTTTAATCAGCCTCTGTGCCTCTCTTTGTTGATTTTTGTGTGAGTTTTTCATGACTTCAACCATAGCAAGTATATTGCTCTATGAAGTGCAGGAAGTTTTTTGAATAATGAATTGTGAATAAAATTGACAAAACACAGAAATAATATGACTGTGTCATAGTGTGAGAACATGAATGTCTCATGAACATTCTGCGAGAAAGTTTCAACATTGCATGTATACATGTTCATGACAAGAAGAGAAAGGTGGAACTACACTATCCCGGCAGTGCAGCACCTGGACAAGTGCACATGTCAGGCTTTTAGGAAAAGTGGAACTGGATTACAGTGGCAATTTCTATGCCATCGCTTATTGTGTAGCTGTAAAAACAAACCAGACAGATTTCCCACTCACGCTGCAGCCCAGAAATAACAGAGGCCCAGAAATCAGCCCTCACCAATGGGCACATTTGGAACTGTCTCATGCTCTAGTAATGACAAAGCATGATGAAATACTGTTGCCCCTCTTAGTGTCCTTTCCTGTCCACTTCTTTTGGCTTATTTTCCCCTCAGCTGTAATTAAGGAGATTGTCTGTGTTTTAGCATGTCTGGATACTTACTGTTAATGCATAAATGCTGGAGCCCTCAGGTTTGCACTTTGATAAATTTGGCAGCTGCTCTCAGATTTGTTGCTAGGGCATCTCCAGTGACTGTGAATGTCCGGGACTTGGCTCATATCTGCTTCCTCGTGTGTTTGCGTGTGTGATAAAGAGGTTTGTCCGAGCGTGTTGCTATCCCCAAGTGTCCGGCTCAGTGCTCAGATTGATTGGGGACTGGACTGCTGTTGGTGATGGATCTTTCTCAGCACTAGTCTGTGTTGGCTGAGCTCCTAATCACTGACCACTGTCTGTCACTGTGAATGGGTTGACGTCAGCAGCAGCTGAGGAATGTGTGCATACTTTCATGAATAAATAATCATGTCGAATGCATACCTCTGTTTACTTGTCCAGGCCTGTTGTTACGTTAGTGATCAATGGCTTACAGCAGAAGAATCTGAGCAGTTGTTGAACAAGTAATTGTGCCGTGACCGTGATGCGTCATGATGTTTCTTTGCATTAATGTATACTGCACAGTTTGCTCTCAAAATGCATTCTGCCCACATGCTGTTTTTGTCATTACACTATACACTAGGGTTGTCACAAAGCTGCAATTTCAAAATCGATACTGATTCAAAAGGAGAAATTCTCGATACTCAAAATTCCATAGGAAAAAAAAGACACAAACTGAATTGAAATTCAAATAACATCTTCAAGTTGTCCAACATAGTGTTGTGCTACTTATAGCCACAACCTTGGAGCACTGTTTGCACATAGGCGTATCACAACTGTACCCTTCCCCTGATTGTTTGCCTTGTATGAAAAATACTTTTAATAGACATTTTTGCTTTTTTCATTTTCAACTATAAACTGGTCATGAAGGCCCTGCAGCAGCAGCCAGCACCGTGTTGTGAAGGCCATCTTTCATGTGTTCAGCTATTAGTGAAGGGAAGAGTTGTGTGCCTGCAGCACTGCTGTGTGAAGATGCATGTCAACTAGGTATGGACCAGGATTAGATCATGAATGTGGCCTGGGCCACGCGGTTGGTGTAGTGGTTAGCGCTCTTGCCTTTGCAGCAAGAAGACCTGGGTTCATGACCGGGTTAGAACAAGGGCCTTTCTGCATGGAGTTTGCATGTTCTTCCCATGTTTGTGTGGATTTTCTCCAAGTTCTCCGTTTGGGTCACACAGTCCAAAAACTGAGAGTGAGAGTGAATAGTTGTCTCTATGTGGCCTTGTGACGGACTGGCAACCTGGTGTATTGGCGCCAGCGCCCCCCTGTGACCCTCATGTGGAGGATAAAGAGGTAAAAGATGAGTGAGTGAGTGAGTGAGTGTATGCTTAACTGAAGCAACAATATCACAATATGTCCTTATATGACAGCATTGCCATTCCAGTAGCAGTAGGAGTGTGTCAACTCCACACACCACTCTGCTCTGTGATGGGGAATTAGCCGATGTTAGCTCATTAATTAGGCATGTTATCTGGCTGAGCAGCACGCCTCAAGTTTTTATTTGACTAAAGATAGACACGCTAAATCTCATTTTGCAAGCGTGTTGAAAGTGTTTGTTTCCAGACGACGTTTCCATACATTTAGCAAATGGTAATGGATTGTTCTCCCATTGATGTGAGCTCACTCTTCATATCACATATGCTGACTGACGGCTCACACCCTTCAGAGGGGAGGGTTTCTCGCTGTCTCTGATGAGTCATTAAAGCACCTCATACTGCAGGAATAATATAGAACACTCATGGTGTCAATACTGTTACAAATGAGGATCTAATCTCTCACTACTTTTTTGTAGAATTTAGTGTCTGATTATCAATTTTTTGGACAATCCTTGTATGTATCCCATTCAAACACCAACAGACACAGGAATTTCCTCAGCAACCAAGGCAGCTGTTTCCTCAAATGTTTGAGGCCGAGCCTAATTGGGCCTCATCTTAGCTTGACCTTCATTGTTTTGACAGAGAGGAGGATTAGAGGGAGACACACCAAACAGAGGTTATCCAGTCTCTTCATCCCTCCTCTCCTTGTCATTTCAATCCACAACGCTCAACAGTAGTGGAAGCTTGTTCAAGCAGCCATTAGCTGGTGCCCAGAGCTTTTTCAAAAGGGTCAAAGCTGTCTGAAGCTGTGGAGTGGATGTTTTAGCTCTCACCTCAGTGTGGATTTGTGCATGTGTGTGTTTAGTGTTTGTCTTGGCCGTGGCAGCACAAGATGAGCACCTGAGAGTGGTCCAAATAACGAGTCAGCTCCACAGTGCGTGATGTGATTTACTGCTGAGCCATTAGCAGTCAAGCTGTGTTGGGCTTCAGGTGTTCTCAGAGGGAAAACGGAGGAAGAAATACTCCCCGCCGCAGCACACGCTGGGTTTAAAAGCTCCCTTGCGATTTATTAGGAAAACATTTCCGCAGACCTCCCACCTTCACTTCGCTGCCTTGTAACCTATAGATACACTGAGTTTACACACATTCATATGTTCAGTGCTGAAGTAGCAGTGGAGCAATTTGGAGTGGATTTAAAGAGGCCAGTGGACAATCACAGTGGATCAATCCTGAGATTGTCTAGAGTGCTCTGTGTGTATAACTGAATTTCAACACGAGGAACTCCCAATTCTACCTTCTCACTCCTATATCAGAGGTCACAATCAAGCTCTTAAATTTTAAGTTTTTCACTATAGAAATATATATATGTAATATAAATATAATATAAAACAGATTTCCTGAAACTTGAACCCTGTTGTCAAAACTCCACCCCCCCAAAAAAAATAATAACATTGCTTGTGAAGCTATATAACTCCCATAAAAATTGTAATTTACCTCCGTAACTTTACACACAGGCACAATTTCTTGCAGTTGTGTGTCTGCTGCAGAATGTAAAAATGTTTTCACATTTCTACTTTTCTCATATGGCTGCATCTAAAAACTATTTTGAAAGTCATTGATTCCTGAAATGTTTAATTGACTATTCAGATCATCTAAAACGATGTTCAAGTTCAAAATATACTGCCTAGAAGTTTATCCGTCTGTTAAAAGTAATTACCAAGTTGTCCGGAAGAGGGCGCTGTGAGCGCGGCTTAGCCAGATTCCAAGCCCCCTTTGGTCTTCAAAAGAAGACCACTGTGATGCTGTTTTGCACTGACAATGGAAGACACAAGTTTATTTGTCTTTCTGAGCAGACAATTATGACATTAAAGTATCTGAAAAGCGGCGTGTGGAATATAACTAACACATCTGCAGACTCAGCTGTTAGTGGGTTGGCGATAAGTCCAGATTTAGACTGCACAATCCGGATTTTAAATACCCTGTCTGGCACAGCCTCCAGCCGGACACTCAGTTGTCCTCCTTTTTGGTGTTGCACTGGAAAGATCTATGGTCATACAAATAATTGGCTGAAAGCTGTGTTGATCAAATACGTCTGATATGTCATTAGTTAAAAATGTAAACAATGCTTCCATGTGCTGGCAACACACGGAAGAGGCAGTGCTGCTGTCTGCCTGCCCTGTTCACCGGCTGAAATGCCAAAAAGTTAAATTATTTTTAATTTGCACTGACTAAAAATTTTAATCTGCACTGACTGAAAGACAAGCATGGTTTTCATCCTTCTTTTTTCCAAACATTTTAAGTCCAGAAATGTCCTGGTTTCTGGCAGTTTGTTCTGTTGCCAATTTATGGCTATGGATGCAATAAGTTAAGACTCTCTCAGAATCTCAGAGTCAGTGTTGCAGTGTGCCACCCTAAGTTCCCAAAGTTGGCAGAGGAATCCCACACATGTCACTTATGTCACTCGCAGCAGTGATGGGTAGAAAATGAGATGACTCACTCTGTAAAAAAGATGTGAATGATGTAACTCACATTTTGTCAACAATAAAATTAGTTGGCAACTACTTTCGTCATCGATCGTGACTCATTGTTACAGCCTTTAAATGTCTGAATATAAAAACACGAAAACACTACTTCTTTTCATCAGGAACTTGATATAAATATCTGCCTATCCTGTCTGTCTCTAATGTCTCAAGCTACATCCTTTTTGGCCAAACACTGGGGGAAGGAAGTGTGTCTTCTTGAGTGGCATCTGCATTGGCATTCCTCCACAGAAATGTCAGCACAGGTGTCTTTCATTGTGTGGATGAGATTTGCACATCGGTAGCATTGACAGTCATAACCGGATCACTGTTGAACTGCTGTAATCAGTTTAAACTGGCTGGCTAATCTGGTCCCAGAGGTGGAAACTCACCCATATGATAGCAAACACATTTCCCTATAGAATGCATTATGCTGAGTGTCATGAAATCTGAGCATATTAACTATTAGCTGTGTTGTATGGGCCAAAAGTTTTCATGGCGGTGAAGGACACCCTTCTGGCTAATTGCAGCACACACTGTGATGTTTCCACCTCACAGCCCAAGTACATGGACAATTGCACGCTGCCTAAGGATATTCCTTCCCCAGCGTCTGTTCTGGGTTAGATTGAAACCAACCCCAGTGTGTAAGCACTGAGAAAAAGACTGCGATTCATAATTCTGCAATTATGCTTCTTATTTATCCCTAATCAGAATCTCAGGAAGGACAGACAGACCATCAGCACACAGCACAACGATCACATCATCATTTCTTTTGTATCACTACAAAGATCTTTAATTAGCTACTGTTTCTCCCTCATCTACACCACTTCTGCTGCTGCTGCTGCTACTGCTGCTGCTGCTGCTGCAGAAGCTGCTTGGGATTAATAGCACTTTTTAAAACACACTCTTGAATTAGCATTATGAATGAATTCTCAAGATTGCAATTTGACTGTAAGTACCATTTCTAAATGACTCTAGCAAATTGTGTGTTTTTTAGATGGATAGATCACTCAGTGTTATGTGTCCCCTGACCTGGGCTGAGCTTTGTTTAAATTGCCCACCTGCGTGTCATGAAGCAGCGGTGTATGTCCGAGCAGCTATGGCTTTTTTTCCTAAAGCCTGCAGCTCAGGCTTCTCACCTTGTCACAGCCACGGATTCCAGCTCCAGCTTTCCAGGCCTCCTGTGGCATGTGCTCTTCGCGTCGGCCATCAGATAAATGAGGTGTTTGCTTTTCTTTGGCAGAGCGGTGGATTTCAGAAGGTCAGAGAAGGTGGCTTCAGTGGGGATAGGGAGCCTGGTTGGTGCAGCTCATCAGTCAGTTCTTAAAAGGAATAATAATTCTGAATCTGATAGCCCATTAACCACAAATCATGTATGCTTTAGGTTATACTGCCAACCATTTCCCAAAGCTGCCTTTAAGTATGTAGATTGATTTCCTACCTTCCCACAGCAGCCTTCAGAACAGGTTGCTTTATAAAATGTTTATATCTTTGGATATTTATGGGATCACTAGTGTTCAGAGTTTCAATTCTATAAACAACCAATCAAGACCTTCCAACTGCCACATTTTTAGTTGCCAGATCTCTTCAAAGTTTTTGATGCAACAACTTGCACTGACTCGTTGCTAAAGTTGAGTTTTCAAGAGACTCGCCATCAATATATCAAGCCAACGCTTACTGTGGTGAGAAACAGGATTTAATTTGTGAACTGACATGATTTAAAAATGGGCCTCCGAGTAGTTTGGAAAACATTTGAGTAGTTCAATATTTCAGTGTACTGACAGCATGACTTTTTGGATTAATGTCTGTCCGTCTGTTAGTGGTTAAATTGAAACATTCAATCAACAATTGGATGGATCATCATGACATTTTTGCACAGACATTAGGGATTTGGGAGGAGAGTCACACACTTTTTGGTGACATTTCTTTTTTCCAGCCTGCTTTATGTACATATATATATTTTTGTATTAAATGAAACGTCAAAACGGTGATGGATTGTCCAGAAATGTAGTCCTTTCACCCTCAGGGTGAATAATTGTGGTGATCATGGTAAACATTGTCCCTGTTAAATATTCAGTTACCATGGTCACTATGAGTACATGTCCACACTGATTTTAGCATAAAGCTCAGCTCTGCAGAGCTGGTCATTCAGGACAAAAAGGCAACGATCTATACTGTGGGGGTTATTGTGATGGAGTTTTGAAGGAGCTGTTACATCAAAGTGAACGCACACTGTGACTTTTGAAAGCTCTGCAAATGTATTTGATGTAATTAGTTGTTGGAGATACAGTGTATGCCACAGATTTAGACTTTTCTTGTGGTAATTAGCTTAGGGGTTGAGACAAATGCTAATTGCACATACATCCACACTATTGGAAACGTTGTGAATCCGTTAATTGTGTCCTCTTTTACTATTCTTTTTGCCATTTTTTTTTGCTTTTAGACAGTAGAGAGTTGACAGAGGAGGATGACATGACTGAAGGCTCGAGTCAAACTGCACAAACTTTGGAGAGAATAAGAAATATATGGTTAAAAAAAGCATCTGTGGGTTGAAGATGTGAGTCTGTCTGTCTTTCTATCTATCTATCTGTCTGTCTTTCTATCTATCTGTCTGTCTTTCTATCTATCTGTCCATCCATCCATCCATCAACATCAGCCCTCCACACTCACCCCTCATTTTCCATTTCCTTCGATTAAACTTTGCGGCTAAGAGTTTCACTTAACAAAGCTCCCTCTTGCCCTCCGCCCAGCCGCAGCGTGGAAGTGCGTATTGAATTAGCGCCAAGTGTTTGTTTTCCCCCTCTCAGTAAACATTGTTTGATGAGTTAAATTAGCTTTGCTGACGCCTCCTCCTTCAGAGAGGAGCTGTGGCGTGGGAACATCGGTGTAACTGGAGGGCTCTGGGCGAAAATAAAGAAAGAAACTAATACATAAATAAATAAATGAATAGGGACACGCTGCTTGAGTGCCAGGCTTCAAGATTAATTTGCGGAGTTCATGGCCAGGCTCTCAGCTTTGATTAGCTGTTAATGCTGAAAATATCAAAGCACAGTTTGTCTTAAGGACTGCTAATGCTTCACTGCCCCTTGTGCCTTTTCTCTGTGGCCTCGGTTGTGGTTGTTTTTCCTCAGGTAACATTTAAATCTCTATTTGTCTGGATCGAGACTTTGCATCCACGGCCTCCGCTGTGACTCAGTGTGCTGGTGCAGTCCGGGCTTTCAAGTTCATTGTCATTAATTATACAGTTCCTACATAAATACTGAGTATGTAAGGAGCTCACATCATTAATATGGCAACAGTGTGCCTCTTATCTTTTCATTCACTCCTTGTTTCTTTGTTTTGTCTATTTTAAACTTAAGGGAGTCATTTTGCACCAATCTGTACCATTAACAAGATATTACACACAAAAGCTTTTATTTTTTTTATATACAGTTGCAACTATGAAACATGTATACCTTGTTCAGCCCATGTCTTTTCTCTTCCGTCTCTTCAAAAGTCTAAAAAAGAAAATCAGTGTAACCACCACCACCTGTGCCCCAGAGAAGTAGTATTTTTCTTGAACATTGAATAGTAGTAATGATAGCTGGTATTCCTGCGTGCTAAAGCTGTCAGACTGGATGAGGAGACATATGTTTTTAAGGAAGAGTGTTGAGTTCATGTCTGGACCATTGTTTTAATCCTCTGAGATATAACTTGAAAGATAAAAAGATGCTGCCTGTTCTCCAGAGAACTGGGCAATGCTCCAGCATTCACTTTATCTGCGCTACATTAAATGTTAAAGGAAGGGTTCAGCTTTTTTGGGAAATTAACTCTGTTGTTAAGAGAGACGATAAGATAGCCAATGTTGCCTATTGGCTAAATAGGAGGCAATGGGCAGCAGCTGGTCAACTTGGCATTTAAAATTGAAAGGGAACAAGATAAAGCCTGGCTCCATCCATGAATAAATATCATTTGTGAGCTTAATGGGAACATTTCAAGAGTGACAACAATGCAAATAGGGAGGTAATTAGAAAGAAATTATAGTTAAAAATCTAATTAAAATCAGCAATAAAAGCTGCTGTGGAAAAAAGAAATAGTACTCCCCATTTCTTCTCAGAAAATGAAAGCAAGTTAATGGCATTGGTCCTGGCGGTTTCCAACCATGTTGTCATTGCAGTGTCCTGTGCATAAGCCAGTCATTAACTTTAAGGACATGCTCACAAAATTGGGAAAAAAACAGAATCAGCTGTTCTCGGAGGTCTTTTCAGCTTGTTAGTTATACAGCTATAAACTAGCTGTATGTTGAGTGCTACTCCAAGTCTTCCTACCATCCATTGACCTAGAAATATCATATTTTTTATGGTGACAGAGCATGAAATATTGGTCTCCTCATCAGTCCAAAAAATGTGCTGGCCTGAATTTTGCTGTTTTGTCACTGTTGTATTCTCCTCATAGTATGAACATGTTGACATGTATTTTAAAAGTATGATTTACAATAATTTGTCTCTTTATCATTGAGTCAAAAAACCTTGATCGGTCTCTCTGTCTATACTGTTACCTATAGTGTTATGATGTGTTGGGAGCTAATCCTGGCACTTATCTCTACCAGGAAAATGGCTGGAAAATATGTCCCATTCCCATAATGCATCACCAATGCATTTTACCTTCAGCCAATCCCATCAACATTGGTTTTATTTGGTATAATAATTTAACTAAAAAATAAAAAACATCCTTCATAGACTTCTTTTTTTGGAAGACACTGAACATGTGCGAAACAGCCATTATGAGGTGTCTCTGGGCTCACAGCACTGCGTCTGCGGGAGAAGTTGGGATTGAAGGGATGGGAGTCAACCGTTGCTTGAACAGTTGGCTGCACTGACAAGGCAGCATTCATCAAGGCCTGATGGGTGACAGCAGGCTGTATGAGAGAGGGAGAGGGAGAGGGAGACAGAGAGATAAACTAACTGACAAATATTTTTCAAATATTTAATCCATCAGTGCATGTGAGATATAAAAAATATAATTTTTTTTGTTTTTAATGGAGGTAATTACCGGCCATGTCTGTGATTGGCCTTGGTTGTTGTAATAGCAGCCATTCCTCCATGTATCCAGCCTCCATCACAATCATGGGTCATGACTGTAAAGTCCCACTACAGTGGTAATACACAAGGACAGCTGAAAGCCTGTGGCTGTGTGTGGTTGCGATGAGATGTGTAATTAGCCAATGCTGCCTGACAAACTGCTGCAGGCGCAGGAGACATGAAGGGAAATGAGCCAGGAGAGAGGTCAGGATAGAGGGAGAGAGGGTATTGCACCCCATAAAACTCAAGGTTGATTCAGTTTTTTTGCAAATATAATTTACGATTTATCTTTATCTCAATAACAGACATATATCTGAACTCACTCTGTTTATACACACTATTCCATTTGGGGGGATTCAATTCATTTAACATCAAGTCGTGTTCTCTGTGGGCTGTGGCAGGACTGTGGATGAATAGCGAGCATGCTACAAGGCTGCAGTTTGTATCAGCCGCTTTATTTGCATCGCCAAGTGTCCAGGTGTAAGAGGTGGAGGTTAACATCGCAGATCAGGGTAATTAATTTCTCCAATTTAGTCATTAAGTGTTGCACTGGAACCAAGAGCTGAAACCTGCAAGGTCTTCAGCAGAGTGACAAAGAGAGGGAGGAAGGGAGGGAGGGAGGAAGGGAGGGCAGAGAGGTATCGACCATGTCCAGTCAAGCAGAACATAAAACTAACAGTGAATCAGATTCAATTATGTCCACAAAATCAGTAATATTAATGTAAGAAAGCAATATTCATACTGAGTGTAATGTGAAGGTATATGCGGTTTGCTTTGCCGTGCGTGTATTTGTGTCATATTGTGTTGTTTGCTACTGAGGGAATTTCTGAAAGGGCCCCTGGAGTGAGACCTTCACTGGGTTTGCTTCTGCCAAGACACTCATCAGTTCTCCCACAGGGAGGGAGGACAGCAGGAAACTAGAGGGAGAGTGAAAGAGGAAAGGAAGATGGAGGTGAGAGATTGCGAGGAATGCTCAGGGCAAAGAAAGAAGAGCAACAGTGACTTGAAGACACATGAACCAGTTATAATAACTTAATGAAGGAACGTCTTGGGTATTGGTTCGTAGAATAACATCCACTATCACATATAATTCCATTTAAACTAAGGTATGGTTGTCCCCATGCCATTAATATCTACTGTCTCCCATTGGCATATAATTACTTTTAAACATAAACACAATTTGGTTTTCCTGGCCTCAGAATAAACTTTTTATAGGTACTTTATGTAAGGGCTTTGTTTTACGGAGGCTGCCAACTTGTGCAGAATGTGCATTCCACATTTTGAAGTGGAAGCTACACAAAAGAAGAAGCTCACATAAACCTAAGACTTTAAAAGCAACAAAGAAGGAGAAAGAAATTGCAGAGAGATTGAGGGAGTGGAGAGAGTTGTAAATTGTGTTTCCATCCTCTCTGGTAAGCGAAGGTCACTGTATAGTTCCCTGACACACTTTGGAAATGAAACTGATAATGGACTCATTCTGCGGTCTCAACATTAGATTCACTCATTTCAAGAAAAAAGGAAAGACGATTCATGATGCACCACCAACATTTAGTGGATTCTTGTGCCCCACCCCTGTGCAAGACTGTATGGGTTTTGGTTAAGTTGTTTTTGAATAATCTTGCTGACAGACAGAGCTTGTTGTCTACACCACGATGATTAAAACTATTATCTTGCACGTGTTTCAACAATGTTTCGTTTAAATGTTATTGATCAACAAAGAATCGAATCCGTGAATATTTTTCTACCTTTACTTAACTTCGGTAATAATGATTCCTTGCAATGCCAGGGAATATCTTTGTAACTCATTCCCATCCCAAAATAAAACTCAATCACAATATCTCTGTCCATCGTGCAGCTTCAGCCCTCATGTGTAATTAATGGCCACGAAATATAGTTTTCCCCCCCCATGTCATGTCTGGGGCTTCGTACAACAGAAAACAGAGGTAAAAAATAACATGTGAGGTTAATGCTTCAGAAGGTGTTTAGATGAAGAGAAGCAGGATGGAGAGGACACGTCAAGTTTAAAGAACCAATAAGGAGGCCATCATCCAGAGAAATTGGCTCCTGGGATCTTTGTTTAAATCTTTTGTGTACATGGAGCAGATGGTCAGAGGAAACTGTCACGCATTGCTGTCACATTTTCCCCCCAAAACAAAAGAGAAAGATAGTTTTAATATCACAGGCTGCTTCTCCTCCCAAATCATATCTACTTTCTAAAAACATTCCTCTGTTTTCTGTTTGGCCTCCTTTTTCTGTTTTCCACCCCGCTTCTTCATTCTTCACCTGCTCCACTCATCTTCAAGCGTGCATTCTCGAAAGCCTCGCAACACCCGCATCTTCTTGTGTTTCAGTAATCATTGCATAGCCTGGAGGAGGTTACTCTGGCACGCCAACACACTCTTCACTCTGATATTCAAATGAGCTTTTTGCATCCTTGTTTGTCATCAGTGCAGCGGTGTGTATATGTGTGTGTGTGTGTGTGTGTGTGTGCATGTGGTGTTTAATCTCCTATTTGGAGCATCACATGGTAAAGGCATTAACGTCGGTCGGTTGAGAAATTAGAAAAGGAGCTGATTAATTCCTGGTAATAAGGAATTAAAGGACACTTCTCTCCGTCGTCTCTGTTGTGGGACCAGGATTTACCTGCGCTGTGGTTTGAGGTGGCTGCTCTCTGCTGCCACTGTCATGAATAATCACCAGCCTTCAGATGATTCATGCTGCTGCGAGCTAGTTGGTTCAAAACACTTAGCCATTACACATGACACTGAGAGCCTGATGTATGACGGGCTAATAGCCGCACACTCCTGCACCATTACGATGGACTAACAGTAACAACTATTAACCTATTACCCAACATGATTAGAAGAAAAAGTTAATAATAGAAAAGTGGCTGTGTGTTGCATAGCCGTAAAAGAACGTTTGTTTGTTGTGTTTATGCTGTGACATGTGATTGGAAAAAGCCGATTTTTCAGCAAGAAAGAACATTTCTGAGTGAACTGCTTTAGCTCTGTGTTGCTGGAATCATTAATTAGCTCTCAGTGTAAAACATGTAAAAGTCCTCTTCATCTTAAACAAGGGGAATTATAATAAATATGATGAGATTAACAGGATGGTACCACTGTTCTTCTCTGTAAAACAGGTTAATGCACTTCCACTAGAGCAGCGGTAGAAACTAAATCACTTTACTACTTTATATTCAGTCTGGAGTGCCTTCATTTTTTTTTCCAGGACTTTTCTTCTGATGGTGGATCTGGCAGAGATGAATAAGCACTTAATGGCTGGCTCTAATTTTCCCTGGTCAAGTGTTAGTATGCAGGTACTCATCTGTTTCATTACATTAACTTAGGTGATAAGACCACTTCTCATTTGTTTCCAGTACAGACCCATGTAGCTCCCAAAACTTTGAATACTTCATATTATGGAGCACATATCCCATCATGCATTGGATAGGCTTTAGAGGTCTGTACAAGGACGGGCACAGAGAAAGAATTGTGTCCATGAAATGCAAATACCATATAATATATCGGAGGACATTCAGCGTTTTCATATGTGTGATGCGGATGAAGCATTCGTAATTCGAGGCCTGTCAATTACCGATAGGAACACGATAGAGCTGAGCTGATCAAAGCGCTGCCTGATGTAGTCTGGCCTCTTTGTTCCCGTCTCAAGGGATGGGGGAAGGGTGGGTGCATCAATGCTCTACTACATCTGGATCCCACTTTCACGATTTTTCATCACTTTCCACACACATACACACACTGGTTCGCATCAGGAAACAAACATAAATTGAACACACACGACTGCACGCAAACTTAAATACACAATGATGAGCTCGTATGCATCGACTCACTGATCTGAACATGAAAGTGCTTCAAAGTGTGTGAAATTGACATCACACATCCCCACAGAGACCTGCCAGGCTACGGAGATGATCACCAAACCTTTAGATTGGTTTTGAGTTTTGCCACTAATTATTTTATGCCGCTGTTTAAACTGTGTGTTGAAATCCAATTATCAGGCAGTCTGTGTAGTTTATAAGATTGTGATGGTGAGGACTGAGAAGGCTGAGGGGGAGACAACAGGCCATAATGAGAGACACTGTCTGGCTGTGAACATGTGAGGAATTTCATTGAGGTGAAACCCTTTGAGAAGATGCTCAGAGCCAAAAGCCATCTTGAAAGGGCTGCACATGTGGCCCCATGGGCCCCATGGGGCCACATGTGCCTTTAACAGCTGGCCGACAGAACCGTTTCTGGAAACTGTCCCCCTTTTTTATTTGTTTCTTCTTGTCTGATAAGTGGATCATCCCGTGACCTCAGTTGGCTTCTCTGTTTCTGCTTCTGTTTATTTTGTCAATGTTATTGTTAAGATAAGATAAGATAAGATAAGATAATATAAGGTAAGATAATATACATTTATTAGTCGCACATTGGGGAAATTTACAGTTAGAATAAAAAAGTTAAAAATAACACTTGTCTACACAAATAAACTGTGCTATGAAAAACAAAATGTAAGCAAGAAAAGTTGACATCTGTAGTCCCTGGGTAGGTAACATAAAATAAAAACATGAGGTGGCAATATAGAAGCACACAGCATTATTTCCTGTTTATCTTCACCGTTTAGATCAAATACAGATAAATAATGGGCACAAAACATGATATGATATGAGTGTAGAAACACTTTTTTACTCAGAATGTGAGTCAAAAAGTCAAAGAAGTAGTTTGACTGTACAAACAATTATATTAACAGGCACACAAGATAGCACACCGCTGTCCAAAAGTGATAATAAGTGATAAAAGTCAAAATTAAGCACATTAACATGTTTATTTTAGACAAAAGTGTAAAAACTCAGAAATAGTTTGCTATAAATATAATTGTTTACCTTTTAAACTTAAATAGCATTTTTCTCCTCCAGAAAACAAAGACCTCTCCGAACAAGTCAAACTATTCCTTTTAAAGAGCAGCCGTCCTCACTCATAATACAGTGCCAAAGTGAGAAGAAGCCTCTGGACATCTGTGATGTTGATTAAGAAACAAAGCAGGATGGTATTTGAAAAGTAAAAAGCTTTTGCAGCTGGCAGTTGTTTTAAATTGATCCCTCTGGTTCATAATGACACTGCAGAAACTGCCTAAAACTAAATATCAAGTGCACCTCAAATGAAAATGTCCGTCTGTGAAATGTCAATTTGTGTTGGCTGCCTCACTTTGATTTATAGAGTATGTGCTGAGTGTTGGTGGGCTACTGCATGCTAGATTTATCACTCTCTCATACACACACACACACACATATGCCCTTAAAATTAGTTGTCATGTCTAGACATTGTGAGCTGTGGGGGCCCCAGCTGGTGGCCCCCTGTTTTCAGACAGATCTACGTAGGAACGGAGCCGGGAGCAGATAAATAAGTAAATAAAACTTGTCCTCGGGCAGGTCTCATCAATTCTTATTCTCCCGAATGACTGTGCCACAGAATCGATATACCTAGAGGATCCCAGACTGTCATGGGAATCATGCTCACTCTGAGTCCGGACCTTTGGCGCTCTACAGTAAAGCTGTAAATAGCCAGGCTGCACCGTCAAACCCCTGCCAACCTCTCTCACTCTACATTGTTATATTTCTTCTATAACTCCTGCTGGTTTTCTAAGCAGAGGTGTGTTAACTCTTTCTGTCTCTGCATCTCTAATGGCGGTTTTCCCACAACTCGCACCTTCCACAACCCTCATTTTTACACCTGAACAAAGCTCGCGTGAAACTGGAAACATCTGCAGACTTTCATGATTCATTGCTATCCTCACAGTGATTATTTAACAAGCATAGAACACACTAAAGCCACATGTCTGTCACCATCAGATGCTAGCTTTATATTCATCCTTCCTTTCCCTGCAGGGTTTCTTTTCTCGGCACTTTGAGTGTTTTATTTCTCTGTCTTTCATTGTCACACATTGGTTCCTTTTCCCCCACACAGTTATCACAGTGCTGTTTTCACACTGTCTCCAACTCCCCACTGTCAAACTCAGGTTTTCTTCTTGCTGGCCACTGTAACTCATTTCCAATTTCTCAATTTATTCACTGTGCTCTGACGCCTCTCATCTTATCTCTGTCTCTTATCCGTTTTCAAAATGTCCTTTTCTGGAATATGTCTCTCCCCGAACTCCATTTCCTTTCTGTACCATTCACAGTGTATTCACTAACGTCACTTTTCTCTTCGTTAACGTCACTTTTGCACCGCTTAAGTCCTTCAGTTATAACCCACAATTCATTCCTTCATTTGATGTATAATGGGATGAAGCCAATATGAAAGATTATAATCATTCTTGATAATGTATGAATGAACAGCAGAGCAAAAAAAACCCTTTGTCACAATCTGTCAAGCACAATTAATCTTCCATTTTCTAATTTGTTTCTAATGTTCAGGATGAGGAAATGGCATCATGTAAAGCATGAGGGAAAGTTTTATTTTGATAAATAGTACGTGCTGTGATAAAATTAGTATATTTATTCAGAAGTCACAGATGCCCATTTTTTCTGAAGTGGTGGGTCTATTTAAACTGAATAAAATGCTGCTGCTACGGCACAGGTTATTTTTAGCCATAATAACTCTGCCGATGTTGACTTGTCCTCAGATGATCCTATGTTGAGTCATGTGAATGAGGTAAGTGCTAAGTTTGTGGTTGGAACTGTCCCTCCATCTCAGTTATTCTATATCGTAAAAGTCAATCATTTAATCCAACATTCAGGCTCTTGACTTGTCTGAAGAGGGACTATATTGCTAAAACACTGAGGGAGGAAGTAAAAGAAACATGGTGGATGACTATCTTTGTGTAAATGAGTTATGTTAACTGTGTAGGAATGAATGGGACGGCATCTTTGATATTGACTGATGTTACAAATAAACTTTTTGTGGATTCACGTAAAAAATAGAGTTGTGAGTATATTGCAATATATGATTTATATGAATACTCAATATCTTGGTAATATTGTGACTTAAATATCGTGATAATACTCCCACCCCTACATCTACTGTTAATTTGCTGTATTTGTTGTGCTATTGAACGTACGCGTCTCCCTGTCCGAGAACATCCTTGGGCATATTTTCTGACCCTACAGTAAAGGATAATGGCTGCAGTCACAGCAGTCTGGGGATAGATGTGGCTTTGTGAGACTATGCTGAAGGTAAAAGGTCACAGTCCAGTCTGTCCGAGTCCTCCCTGGGTCAGAGGCTCCCTCTCAGGTGGTCACTGCACTCAACGAGACATCACGCCCCATGAACATGTTATAAACGCACCATCTGTCTCTCTGCACCCTGTTGGTCTGATGATTTGGTTGTGTGTGTGTGTGTGTGTGTGTGTGTGTGCATGATTGTATCATCGTCGTGTGTGTGTGTGTGTGTGTGTGTGTGTATTACGTGCAGCCACTGATGCTGTGATTGTGATGAGATGCAGACTGATTTAACTGTCTATCAAAGCAGCAGACTATTCCCACCACTGGGCTTTTGTGCATCACTGAATACATATCTCCTAATTTTCCTCATACCATACATACCTTACTTTGTTCTCAGCCCTTCACACCCTCCATCTCCCAGACTGCCTCTTAACTTACTTGGGAAAACACAGGAGAAGATTAGATGAGTACTCTCATCGACAGACGGCTCTCATCCCTCTGGTAATTAGTCGAGTCACTTATTGTGGCTGAATGGCGTGACAAGAGAGGTTGAAGGAGGAAGGAGGAAGGAGGGAAGTTAGAGAACATTACAGGAAGGAGTATTAAGTTGATGCACGATATATTCCTATTAGAGGGCTTTGTAATATGACAAATTGAGCTGACATGGCTGTTATAAATGTTACCTTCCTGATTGGGTCAATCATAAATCCTGTGTGAGCTCAGGGATAAAATGTTCATCCCACTTCCAAAGTTTTCAGTCTTATAACGAATATAACAGTGTTTATTTATCACTCCACTCTCCACAAAAAAATAACAATATACTGATATGGCTGCAGGAGCTAAGCTCGTGCTGGTTCTGTGGGACACTACATACAATACATTCTGCTGATCTATAGGCTGCCACAACATCTATTCTGATGGGGGATCTGGTGAAGGGCTGATAGTGTAGGTTCGCTGACCGACTCTCAGGCCTTTGCCCCGGCATGATTCAGAGTCTCTGCACCACTGACTTTGATTAACTGAGGAGTTTTTATGGCCTGCAGTCAACAGCAAGGATTTACTGAATCCTAGATGCAGAGCGAGAGACCGAGAGACAGACAGGCAGACAGAAAGGAAATATAGTCTAGAGTGGAGCAGTGGAGAAAAGCAACAATGTAAAGAAGATGAATATAGTGTTAGAGAGAAGTGGGGAGGAAAAACCACGGCTGCCATCAATCAGCAATATGTTCCACTCTCAGACCTGCTGTAATATACAGATAGCATCAACCACATACTGTAAAAATGTGTGTGCGTCTGTGTGTCAGTGTGTCAGTGTGTGTGTGTGCGTCTGTTATAGTGTATGTGAAAGACACTGATTAAGAATCAACCATGGCAGTAGCAATATATCTTATCTTATAGATTTGCCTATTACAAGTATTGGTTATAGCATTATTTCATATTATTCTTTGTATCTGATTTTAACTGCAACATCACATTGTTGCAGTTAAAAGGGGGGGCGGAGCATAGGCGTATACTATAAGGGCCTATATTATTTCTGGTCCAAAAAACCATGCAGTCCTGAAACAAAAACTCACATTGTCCTTCGTCCACACACCCATATAATCATATGCATAGCCTGACAGTCTTTTGTCTGTGTGACACCATATTTGCCACTCTGCATCTTTAAACTCTTGTGTACACGGTGGTGAAACTATTTTTCCCTTGTTCCATTGCCCAAAGCCACATTTAAATTCCAAGTGAATACAAGCAGGCAGCCAAGGGGACCTTGATGTGCCCAGAACAAGTTTAACATTTGCCGCCACACAAAGTGGCTTTGCAGCACTGGTAAATGAGAAGTCGCAGACATTTTAGAATTGCCCGGCCACCCTTGCTGTACGTAAAAAGCTTTTTGGTGTTACCTCATTTTTTAGGAGATTCCCTCTCTCCATTCCTTCCTCTTTGTATTTCTCTACCTTTCCCCTTCCAATTTATTTTCTTAATACAGCATCTCACCCTTTCTCCGGGTCCTTTCCCATCTTTCTGCTAAATGACCTTGTCTTTTACAGCCACGGAGAGCAAAGTAATATGTTTTTTAACGTAACGAATGAGCGATAGTTGCTTCCATCCTACTTCTAAACAGGGTGCCGGGTGTTTCTGGCTGCTGCATTGTATCAATAACCGAGACCAGTGTGGCTTCTTGCTGTAAGTAATAGGTTTCTATATAGTTGTGGGCAGCCCTGAAGCTTATTCCTGCTCTGCACCATCACGGTTTTTAGCAATGTCATCTCGGCTTTGTGTGGTAGAGTCTGATATTTTATGGTACACAGCATCTCTGTCTTTGTCTGGCTGTTTTTTCCTTTTCCTCCCTTCGTCAAATTGAAGAACTTAAGCAGAAAAGCAAAACAATGAACACAATAAGTCCACCACAAGAACTCACAGGGCACTATACCTATACACAGTTCAGTGCAACATTCTCAGGTGTAATTGACAGCGTTTCTCAGCTCCACTGCAGTAACACCTGAACAAGCCCAGTCTCTTTCTGGCTTTTATTTTATCCTTTGTCCTTTATATCTTCCCTCTGGAGGAGGAGCTCCTCATCCATGCACAGCAGAGCTTACGCATTTACATATTACAATTACACACTGTTTTACATACTAACAACATATTAGTGTGTCAATAGAAGAAGTCAACAGTGGCACAGTAACTATAAAACCAAATCCTGTTCAATGAAAATGCTAATAATAGTACAACCCACTTAGAAAGAGCATTCAAGTGTGTCTTGAGTTGAGATGTTTGGACGGATATTATGCACTAATGAGTTTATATCGTGCATGCAAACGATCATGCGTGTGTGTGTGTGTGTCGCTCATAACTCGCACAAGCATCTGCCCAAGTCATCCACACTCGATTCACACTCACGACTGCACAGGTGCATTTGCATTCTCATGTATAATCATTTTGTTCATCACACGTCCAGTGTTCATAATATATCCGACTTCATTGTAATGCAGAGCTCTTTCATGTTAGTGTCTTCTCCTGCCTCTCAGAAACTCAGAAACTGTTGTTGTTGCCTGTGTGTGCACTATTTGTCCGTGTGTATGTGTGTGTGTGTGGGGGGGTATGTTTGTGAGGTCCCCATGTTCTGTTACCCCTTAAAAGTTTTTCTTTTAAGGGGTAAATTGGGTTTAGGTTAGGTTTAGGGTTAGGGATAGGCAATTAGTTGATGGTTAGGGTAAGGGGTTAAGGAATGCATTATTTCTTATGAGTGTCCTCACTACAAATACTGTGCAAACGTGTGTGTGAGAGCGTCTGGCTCTCACTGTAATTAGCCAATATGGTGGTGCTCTCATTTGAATGGCAATTTATTCGTTTTTGGAGCCCTGCCATATTCCCTCACAGTGGTCCACCAGGATTCAGTCCCTTCCAAGCCTATATGTAGCCTAGCAAAGCACTGCAGTGCCTCTTATTGCATCTCTCTCTTGAATGAATATCACACAACCTCTCATGATTTTTGTAGTAGGACGTTCAGTGTGGTACGGTACACATTTTCTTTAGTAATAGCTCCAAAATAACCAGCCCCCACTGTTTCATTTTTGGTACCCATCCCTTTGGTACCAGAGTACAATGGTACTGTACAGTACGGGTCAAGCTAAACCAGCTTCACCCACGACAATCAGCTGATTGGGCGACAGAAACGTCACTCCCTTGCGACCGAGGACCTTACCGTCCCAGACCATAACGTACTGTACCAATTTAATTTATGGCCATCATATGCGGCCATATATTATGGATATCATATACAGTATGGCTGGTGAATCACTGAGTGTAGTTGAGTGACTAATCTGAATTGCTTTTGACAGTGTGTTCGTTTCTATCCCAGAGCTTTGAGATGTTCTGCTGCTCCACAGGTTTCATGAGCTGGACCGTAGCCACCCACTCAGACTTTATTTTCATTTCAGGGTTTTTATACTGTAACTCGCAAGCAACAAAAGAAACCAACCTGAGGATGATGCATGCTCTGAGGTTCTATATGAGGTGCAAACAGCATACCGGCCCCATTTGTGCAGAAAATCTGAAGCACTAAAGCCATTTACGTATGACACAGTGTGACAGGTTGCTTACTAAAGCCTTGTAATATACTCCAGGAAGGAAAACTGTCTTCTGTCACTTGAGGGTGGCCTCATTTTTCACTCAAAGGGACTTAGAAGAGTTGATGGGACTCACACCGCCTGTGAAACCTGCACCAGTGTGTGTGTGTGTGTGTGTGTGTGTGTGTCTCTCTGTGTGTGTTCAGGAACAACAGCAGTGTGGGATCATGGAGTGACAGACAGGCAGCCTGAGTGATTAATGAGGCCTCTTAATAATGCATCATGGCGACGGAAGAGTGACATAACATATTGAGAAAAGTAAAGAAAATAAAGATAAAGGGAGAATAAATGTACAAATTGTGAGCTTGGGATGCAGATGGTGGCAGACATAGAGTGGCAGCTAAATTTATCCAAATATAGAAGTACAGAATAAGATTAAAGGTGACATGGAACAACAGATGGGGCTACCGGGCTTCATGGAAGGTTGAGGTTGGCCTTGTAAAAGGTCTTTGACAGGGACAGAAAACTAAGTTGCAACCCCTTCCCTCTGTATTTTCTTCCATGTGTCTCCCTCTTCATCTGGCTGTCTGGCTGTAACGGTCTAACCCCATGTCTCCTGGTCTATCTGTCATATTCACAGTATCTGTGACAGGTTGGTAGGGAACAGTGCACTTGCCTGACATGCTGAGATTTTGCACGGTCTTTTTTCCTGCTATTAAACCCAGCAGGAATTTTGGGTGTTACAAAAATAAATATATTTCTTAAGATTAGGCTACTTGAATTGTTAGGTTTGAGATCAAGTGTCGTACCCAGTGATACATCAGCATGTAAACCAAGCAGCAAAGAGCCAGGGATCCAATCCCAACCTCCTGGCTGGAGGACAACTCACTCTACCAAGAACCCAGAGCTGTCACAATACAGATTCTTGTTCGTATTACTTCCCCACTGCCCTAGTTCAGCAGGTAGAAAATATCCAGACCTTGACAGGCCTGCACTACCTCGTCTTTAGGTCCAAAGCTATGATTTGACAAGCACTCTTTGTGGCTGTAATTGAGAAGACATCAGTTCATAATCTTGAGTTAGACACTCTATTATAATAAAAACCCCATCCATACTGTAAACGTTAAGCCTTTATCTATACAGCCTTTTAACCTCTGAGGGAGTTGGATAAGCTGTAACTGGGCGAGGGGCAGGGTACTCGGGACAGTTCTATCACAGCACTAACAAACAGAGACAAACAACCGTTCACTTTCACATACTCAGCCTCAGTCAATTTAGAGTCTCCAACAAAACCCCAAACTGCACGTTTTTTTGGATTGTGGGAGGGAGCTGGAGTACCCAGAAAAAAAACCCATGTGAAAAGAAGGAGAACACACCGCTGCATGCTAACCACCACAACAACACTCTGCCCACTGTAAACAAGCAACAGAACATTTCAACCGGCATCAACATCCATCAAACTGTGGATGTGTCTGAAGGTCAGGTCTGAGTCAAGTTAACTGAATTTTAGTGCGGCTGGGGCAATAAAGAGAAAAGATGATGCATCACAAATGAAATACGGGGAAATGAGGGCAGAGATCTAGTAACACTGAGGTCAAAGCTCTGCTACAGGAAGGAAAGGATACGTTTTTCACCTGTTGCACTGTTAATGTAGTCTGGAATCTGAGCTTCAATAGATGCCACAATGCAAAATGAATCAATGGTGATGTATGTGCACCAGGGAGAGGCGGGTGATGTGGAGTATGTAACAGCACAAGCATAGTAGTAAACATACGTGCCTCTAACCCTGAGAGCACATAAACACAAACTAGGGAGAAAGCAGGAAACCTTCGTAAAAATGGGACTCAGTATTTCACTTTATGAAAATTGTGAATTTTTATACTGTGTAATAAAGATAAGCCAAAGCACTTGTCAGGAAGGGTTTATATGCATCAAATCAGTGATTTATACATATATGTAACTTTCTGGGGTGATTGTAGTAAGTAAAAAGGGGGATGTGAATCATTTGTCAGTTGTTAAGTAGTCATGTTTAATCCTCATTTTCATCATCGACAAAGCAACAAATTAAAAGGGATTGTGTTTCCGATAATGATACATCGATTTTTTCTGAGTACAAATACGATCACATGATTTTCAGTCCTTGCTGATACTGAGTATTTAATATTACGATTACAGCAAAACATTAACACCACTTTAGGAAGAATTGCTCATGAGCAGTGTCTACTGTGACTCTCATGATGAACACTGCATGTATTCATCTCTCACAGACCTTTTTAAATCAACTTCCATTCAGCCATGGCTCAGCAGAGATGACTTGGTATGAGGTCAGTGTTTTTGACCTTGGCTGCATTTTTTTTGATTGAAAGTGACCAGTGCTCTTGTAAGTGACCCTTGCTTTTTGTGTTCAGCATCTCGACTACCAGCCGCCAAATTCTCCTCCTCTCCCCCAAACGACTCCCCTGCCCTCAGGCTCTGCTCAGCCCGCCATGTCTCTGGAGATACCATATTCATTATTTACACTCAGGGTTTCTCGAGACCCACGGCACTCGCTGACTTACCTCATTTGGTCTCTATCCCATGTATCAAATAGTCAAATATAGAAGAATAAATGCACATATTTATTTCAGGGCACACATACATACCCAAGTGTGAGGAAATTAATTCAGCCTTGTTCAACTCTGTCTCCATTTCTTGTTTCCTCTCTTGCTCCAGGCGACTATGAGCACAGCTGCACAGATAAATGTGAAAGGATGTGAAAACGTTTTGGCAAAGACAACATTTCAGATTCAGATACTAGCATCACAATCTATTTACTATTCTCCGCATCAAAACAAACATATCACTTGGTTGGGAGAAAAAATGACCCACTGTGGGTAAGACAACAAGATTATCCACTGCCTTCAAAAAATGTTTTGATTTTCTCCGAAATTAAACATGTGCAAATATATTATAGATGGAAAGATCCAACCTGGCTGTCAAATAGATATTTTTGAGTATTTAATATGACACTATGATATGGTTTTTTTCAGCTGGTTTTTCAGCAGGGCAAACTTCGACTGAGATTTTGCTCCTGTGCTTTTTTTTATGGCTGTTTTTTATATTGCAGAAGTTGCATCAGCAGCTGAGCATCTTCTACCTGAGGTTTTGTAAACCATTCTCTTTGGTATGACATAAACTGTAGTGTGTAACTTTTAAATAAAAACAAATGTCTGTCACATTCAAACAGATGTCAGATCATCTTAACGACTCTCTCTTGTATCTAAACGACATTTAAATCAAACATTCTCGTGATATTCCAGTGCTGCACACAGAAAGTGATTTGTTTGACTGTATGTTAAGTGAGACAGCAAATGTGTGCTCTTAAAGTGACATGGCTGCAAACAGGTTGAAGTAAAAACACAAAGAGGCATCCATGAAAAGTGCAGTCAGCTGGCATGATGGGATAAACGTTATTTTTAAAGAAAATTAGTGTGTATCTTACATAGGACTGAAACAATTATTTGATTGTTAATCGATTTCTAAATTAATCTTCAACTATTTTGATAATTGATTAATCGGTTTGAGTGTTTTTTTAAAGAATTTAAACAAGTTTTTCAGCCTCTTAAATGTGCATATTTTCTAGATTATTTGCTCCATATCACAAATAAATCATTGAAACTGAATCATTGTGGTTTATGGACCAAACAAAACATTTGAGAACATCATCATTTTCATGTTTGAGAAACAATATGGACCAAACAAGTAAAAATAATCATTAGCTGCAGCCCAAACAGAGGTGTAGCCTATGTGATAAGCAGGTATATGCTGTATACCCACTACAAAAGGGCCAGGACTTACACATAACCACTTAAAATGTGCATTGATGCGTATCAGCACTGTTGATTGACAGAAATTGCACTCAAGAAATTGAAAATAAAGGCTGAGGGCATTGGTATTTTTCACTATAAAATGTGTTAATTACATTCAAATGAATCATGTGTGCTCTGTTTTTTGGAGGTAGTTGCGCTGGTAGTTGTGTGTGCGTATATTTTCCACATGAGTGGGGTAGAGTGGGCTGAACTCGCCACGCTAACATTATTCCTACTGTTCAACATTTAGCAGATATTACTGTAAGTGCTTGGGCTTACTGTATGTGTTGTTTGCCACAGCAGGGGATGTTGTACTCAAGGTCTGTGAATGTAGAGCAGCACATTCAGACACTCCTTACTTTTTATGATGTTCACCGTATTTTTCTTCAGCGATCGCGTCTCGGTTGGCAGGTTTTCATATGACATTAGCTGTGTGTGTGTGTGTGTGTGTGTTTGTGCGCGTGCATGTGCACTGCTTGCATATTCTCAGTGTTTAGCACCAGTGGCTATATATTAGTGTAGATTTCAACCCAGGAGCTTTAGGAGGGCATGAGTATAAAGTGAGCATCTGTGTTTTTAAACACCCTGGGAAAGTTGCCATTTTAATGGTCTGTCTATTTTTTCCCCCCTGCCTATTCCCAAAATGGAGCAGGTTTATCTACCCTGTAAACTGCAAGAGTAATAAACTGGTAACGGCAATATTTTAACAAAAGTCTTTAAATTTCATTGTGAAGTAAAAAGAAAATGCCACATTTCTTTTCTACACTTAAAAAAAGATTACACATGATGGCTATATTATGTTTGTTTGTACTGCACTTACAAACACTTAATCACAGCCCCAAAGGGCCTTCAGGGGACTTCATCATACCCGACACTCATTTTTAAACAGTAAATTAGAGTGAAGACTGAACTGAACAGAATGAAAAGGAATTACTGCTTCTGATTCACCCGTCTACAGTGTGTATTAGAAAAACCTCACAAGGCGAATGCTGATTTGTTGTTGATTTCAGTTGCCTTTGTATACTCACTCTCCCTCCCTCCCTCCCTCCCTCCCTCCATCCCACTCTTCATCTCTGTCTCCAGGTGCAGCAGGATGCGTGGCGAACTGCCTGTGTGTGGACTGCAGCCCCTGCTGGCCTTCCTTCTGCTTCAAACCACAGTCTGCGGTGAGTCCTCATTAAACTGGAAATGCTCCCTGTCACCTGAGTTCCTGTGTAAACTTCCGATAATTATACCAAAATGTTTCAGAAATGCCCTCTAATGTTACTTCTACGACTCTAATAATCGTCACGGCCGCTCATGTGGATACGATTTGAAATCTGGACATTTGCAACTTGTACTGTAGACCCCCTCAAGTGGACCCATCCATGTGAAGCTCTGCAGATCACAATAACATACACTAGCTTTGGTCAGCTACGGTCTGCATGATTGAGAAAGACAGTGACATTCTTTGACCATGTAGGATTTGTCCTGCCCGATCACTGTCGCCTGGCAACAGAGCCGTAGCTGCACTAAGGGCATGCAACGCAACACATATTAAGGCCCCCTGTTTGTTTGTTTTTTTACTCTTTCATTGTGACAAAGCCTATTAGGGCGAAACAATTTATCGTTACTAATCAAGTATCAATTACAAACAAATTACAAAAGCTGCGATTTCATTGTTTTGTGTGTCTTTTCAAAATAGATTAATGTTAGAAACAATTCATATCTTCTTCTCCATTTAGTTTTGAATCTGTAACACAGTCAATATTGAACAGAATTTATCTTTATCTATTTGAACTTTATTAATTAAATCACAATATAAATCATTCAAACCCTCAAAAAAAAAAAAAAAGAACGGTTTGCCACTGGCACACAATGAAAGTAGTTGTTTTTTTGTCGGAATGGATGGAAACATCCAAGGAACCTTCAAAATCTCCAATCAATCCTAATCATTGCACTGTGAGACAAACTGCTTTCAAATGCAGCCTGTGTAGGAGGTGGATCCTGGACTGGGACACAGTGAAGCTTGGTCCTGCATAGGTCAGCGCAATAAATGATTAATAACCAAATATTTTCTGATTCATTTCCTGCTGATTATCTTCAGAATCAATCACTTGGATCCTCCAACAAACACAAGTTTCCCACTCAAAAAATGTTTCATTACAAATCTTTGGGTGCAGTTTAATCAAAGCAGACTGACTGTGGCCTGCTAGCATTATGCTCCTTTAAATGTTGCTGAACTGTAAAAAAAACTAGTGGAAAAACAAACCAGAAATGTTTCAAATTCATCAACCAACAATGTTCTTCTCTGTAGTGCTCGGGTTCATTGGTACAGCTCAAATTACTACAGCAAATTGCAGAAAATGTGATCTTTCTTTCATTTATTGTAGCCTTCATGTATAAAAGACCATGAGGGCAGTAACACCAAACAAATGACTGATCAGCAGTGCTCTGTTGTGTTGTGGAAGAGCCCATTCCTTTATGTTAGACTTGGTCACACTGACCCAGCACACACCTCCAACATGTGAAAGACCTTCATTGCTTACTCCTCTCGTTAGTGGCCCAGCAGCACTTTCCAGAGAAGGTGAAAAGAGAAAAGTGTGGTAAACATGAGAAAACTCAAAGCATTTATCACGGCAAGGCTCAAATTCATCCATTCAGCCATTTCTGAAATAGCAAAGTTTTTGATATTTCGTTAACTCTCTCAGATGTTTATTTCTGCTACTCCTGAGCTCATTAAAATGTGCTTTGAGTTGGCTGAAAAGCTAGAGTTTAGGATCTTAATCCTCTCACTGTGCGCCAGCAAATTATACAAACTCTGAAGAGTGTTGACATTTTGCATTCGTGTGCTTACCTTATTTTACAGACTTGCATTTGCTGAGAGAATGAGAAAGATGCTGATGGAGACCCTTTACTTGATATTATGTGTGGTTTGGTTGCTCCACATGCTCCCTCACTATCTCTCTTGAAGGTTATCCTTGTGTATACCACAGTGCTACAGGGACGAGAACACAACACAATGATTCAGACCTGTCAGTCCACCTTCGCTCTCTCCACACTCTCTTTGGCTCGCTGTGCATCTGCATGCTTTTGTGCGAACACAGGACAGACTGAACACCCCCTCATTGCTCTCTGATGTCTTCCTGATGGTCTACTTCTCTCTGCATTGCATTGTTTCTGGCATCTGTGAAGACAAACGAAAATCCTCAGACCTGGCACTGGGGCCTTTTTTGTGACTCGGGGCACACTTCTGCAGTCAGAGATGATGGAAATGCAGCCAACTTCTCTGTCTCTGTCTGCGTGGGTATGTTTGTGAAGAAACCTTCAGGTTACATCTGCCAGGTGGTTTATGCAGCCAATTTGCACAGCAGTGAGACCCTACACACACACACACACACACTGAGGATCTGCATCTCAGAAGTGTATGTGTTACAAATACTCCTTGCTACTCTGCTCTGGAGGACTTAAGTTTTTGAGGGCATTAACGTCCACTCTTTTCATTTTCTTTCTCTCCAATCTGGCATCTTCTACTTTTTGGTTCTGGCTGAATGGCTTTTGAAAGAGTCAGTTGAGAAGAGTACGGGAAGTGTTGGCACTACAGCTCACCCCGTGACACTTAACTTGACAGGAGAGGGTGAAAATGTGGTGCTGGAGGAAGCATTAAGCTGAGCATTCCTGCACTTTTCTGCATGCACTTCTGTGTGTAGTTATATGAATTTAAAATGTTGGCTGCATGCCACACAAGATAAATATATCGTAATGCTTCAGAAGGTGCACAAATTAGTCAGGGCAGCAGCAGGGACTTCCTGTGAAGCCTGGTTTGGAGTCAGAAGGACCGTGTAGGAGGACACCCTTGTCAGGAAAGGTTTGAGGGGCGGTTAGAGCATATAATAAATGATTGAGGAATTGAAACATTTAGGATAGGATGGTAACACGGAAGGAGTGTAAGAGGCTAAGTCACTTAAGTACTTGTAATGAGGTACTTGAAAAATTGAGAACCCAGAGGCCATAATAATAACCATTTCCTTTACAGTCATCCATGCCCTGCAGGTAAAAACGGCAGGTACATTTTTTCATCCCGTCACTTTTTTCCCTCCTTCATTTCCTCAAGAGGAGCCTTCAAGTGAATTTCATCCCTCATTTGCATAAGGTTAAAAAACGTAATTGAATCCTGTTTTCACACCACCAGTCAATCCTGCATCACCTGGGATCCCACGCATGCCTTTACAAAAACCATCCTCTCACATCACACTGAAAAGGATGGGGGGGCAAACTTTGCATGGCCTTGGGCCACGTTCAGTGGATCTCGGCTGTAATTACGTGGACAGACAGAACTTCAAGTGAACTGAAGAGGTGATGTGATTGCATACGCAGTTAATGGAAAGACGTGATTAGATGCAAATTCACCCAGGGCCGTGCAAATTGATTTAACAAACCATGCGAGTTAAAAATGCATCACAAGATGTGCACACATATCCCACGGCTTTGTGAGGAGGCTTCACAAATGTACACAGGGAAGGGGAGATTCTGGATTCTTAGTAGTCAGCGACTGAGCCAATAAAAAGAACATAAGTGAGTAAACATAGTAACAACACAGTCAATGAATCTATTGATAGACTTCTGCACAGTTTATATAGTGCATTGATGGTTTGGTGCCACCAAAACCAAACCAAAACTGGCCCATGGTCACAGTTGTGGCTGTGTGAAGCGTGTCCATGGTTACTTTTGCAAAGCTACTGTAATATTCCGACTGTCATGAATCAGGCACGCAGTATCCATGTTTGTCTGCTTTATCACAAACACTCTTCAAGAGACAAGCACTTTATGCTCATTGTGTAGCACAAGGAAATTGCTTTTGCGAGTGCCCCCGAGGCACATTTAAAATCCCAAACTCTGAAAAAAACAGAAATGAGAATGCTGATTTAAAAGCAGAGTTCAAATTGCTAACAATACAATAAATAAATACATAAATAAGCAGTGAAAACAGAATAATCAGAGAATATGCCATTTAGTGTTCAAGTAACCAGATGGGATTATTATTGCACACATTTCACATAATACTTGCAAACAATATATTGCACATTAGTAATATGATGAGTGAGAGGTTAGCAGGTTTAAGGTAGTTGGGGAAAATACACATTTTTGTGTCTTTTCTCCTCAGTAAATATCTGGTCCTTCCATTTAGGTCTGGTCTAGGACCCTTTTCTGACTGGCACCCTTTCACAGGATATGATGCAACTTTAACACGATTATTTGGAGGCTACACTCCCTCATCTCTTCACCACAACCCTGTTCTCAATCACTGTTTATAGAAATAAGCAACAAGGAACCAGATATCAGTGATTCAGTAGTATTTATAAGGCACAAAATTCTATAAAAGTCTATAAACATGAAATATAAATGAGAAAGAAATGTTTACATACCTGTAGATACGATTCATATATGTTGCTGAATGTGGGGATTGGTCCCAGTTATTCTGTTGGCCATGGATGCATTTAGCCCATAAACTGGTAAAAAGTACAAAGCTAATATTGGCTGTACACCGTGCCCCGCCTTGGCACGGTAATTTTCCGTTTCCATTAGTGACTGAAGAAATAGTTTTAATGAACTAATTCTAATGATTCAGTTACACTCAAAACAACTGCTTTACAAGTCACTAGTTTGTGTGTGTCGTGGGTAAAACGACGTCACGGCAGTTTCATGCAGTTGTGCAGTGATGACTCCGCCCACGTTGAGGTACTATTTTGTAGTTGAAGACCAAACTAAACCGTGCCGTGGCGAGGCGAAGCGAGCTGGGACCATAGGTGGAAAAAGGCTTTTGTAAAGTGCGTTCATTAAGTACGTTTTGATTTGATGCTTTGAAAATACAATTAAAGTGAAATGAAATTAAGTTAATTAAGTTGAAGTGATGAGAAGTTTATCTTCTCTCCGGAGATTTGTTGTTGTTGTAAAACAAGGAATATTTTTAACGGACAAAATTCACACCCAAAAATAAAAAATGAAGAGTGTGATAAAATGTAGTAGATTTGACTGCTGGATTAGTGGAGAAAATACGGAAGATGCAGATGGGAGTCACAGCCCCAGTGAGTGAGACACAGACAAAATATGATGGGAAGAAAAAAAGAGAATAACAGAGAACATCTGAGGAGGAGTGCAGGCACGGAAGGAAAGAAGAAAGAAAGGGAGAAGCAGGTGGGATTGGCAGGAACAGTTTTGGGTAGAGGTTTGCATGTCAGAGATAATCAGCATGGAGACAATTGCCAAACTCTGCATGATGTTTGCCTAACAGAGTATTGGTGTGTGTTGTCACTTGTGTCAGTCTCGCTCTGTGAGCGTGTGTGTTTTCAAACTCTGCCCTGATCAGAAGTTCCTTAGCGTTTATTGCATCGGGGCCTCTGTTGCCATAGTTGTTGTTTTGGTGGCTTAGTTTTAGGGATTAGGCAAATTGGACACTGAATTGACTGTAGGTGTGAGTGTGGGAGTGAATGGTTGTTTGTTTGTGGCCCTGTGATGGACTGGTGACCTGCCCTTTTGCCCTATGACAGCTGGGATTGGCACCAGTGAGAGAGTGAGTGAGTTTGTTGTAATCCATAGACTTTACAAAAAAATATATCTAATCTCTGGTTCCAGGAAGTGGAGCCAGTGTAGAAGTATCTGAAACCTATATTCACTTGACTTACTATCAAAGGGTGACTGTTGCTGGCAAAAAAAAGCAGTTAGTTAGTTTGCAATTCTAAGAAAAGCTATCCACCTTCTCAGTCATCCATGTCAAAGTCATCTTCAGGATACATTGAAGATGTTTCACCTCTCATCCAAGAGGCTTTCTCATTTCTGACTAACTGGTGTACAAATCCAGGCGTTCTGAATACCTACCTAGAGTGCTTTTATGTCATGAAATGCCGGTCATTCACCCCCCGACACAGAGTGTGTGTACACAAAAGAACAAGTTTAGGACACGTTTTGTATCATATCAACTTTTTCTCCACATGGAGCAAGGTGTTACAGGAGAAAATAGGATTATGATGTCATAGTCCTACCTTTCTCTTGCTCGCCTTCTTCATGTGTATAGAGTTTGTACAGAGCGCCACATACAGGTCTGACATATATTATACAGTGTTCATAGTCGTTCTGGGAGATTTTGCGTGTATGCAATCAATTTTTGAAACAATGCTGTGTTTACGGAAAAACTTTGAAAACCCCCAGTTTCAGGCTGTTAGTTTACCCTGAGGCAAAGTGTGAAAGAGGGTTGTTAGGGTTGCCTGCGAGACTTAGTTTGCGAGTGTTGATCCTTTCTGGATTTGAGTTCAGGACAACATTGTAGGTGGCAGAGAGTCGGCTACATATGCCTCCTCCTCTGTTAAGTGATGGTTTCTCCAGATGCTGATGGCTTCTTTCACTCCTCTTTCAGTCCTCCTGTCTTCCCTGGCCAGAAGGTGAACATTCTCATCATTAAAAGACTGTCCTCTGTCCTTTTAGATGTAGGTGAACAGCTTAATTTGGTTTCCCCAATGTAAAGTTCAGGACAATCCTCATTACGTTCCGCTGCATAAACAAACAGAGTAGATTATGGTCTCACACAGAGGTAAGGAGCAGAGTGGGAACAAGCATAAAAGTTTTTGTTTTTTTCACAGGAGCATGGAGCGGCATGTGAAAAACTGATGTGACCTTAACTAACGCTCACATTGGATGAAGGAGCACATGCGGATGTATTCTTTAGCTTTAACTGAACTCAGCTCCCCCTGACTCTTTTCTCTCTCTCTCTCTCTCCTTGTCACTGGTTCAGGCACTGAGAGACATATTGATACCTGACACATCTGTGCAGTCAGGCTTGTTATAACAAGCTTAACCTAGCGATCAGAGATACAATTGAAGTCGCAACATGAAGTTTATTGCCCGTAACTGAAAACTCTGCACCTGCTGAACATTGTGCGAAAAACCCTCTAAACCCAGAGGAAGTTAGTGAGCGATTTCAGTGCAGCCGTCTGAAAATGGACCACAGTGTAAAAAATTGAACAGTGGATTGAAGAGTGCTCATTCTTAAGTGTTCCGCTCACATGCTGTCATTTCAATCTCTAGTTTCAGGTCTAACACCATGTGTCCATTTTGTAAGCTATGGTCCCATAATAGTCAATACAGCCTGGTATGCTGTAGGGTGTGCCTATGGTGTAATTGACAGCAGATTTTGTGGAGTGTGACCTTTCAGTCCTCACACTCAGTGAGATTTCCCCTCAGGTTCTTCCCCCGTGCTTCATCCTTTTATATAAATATGGTTTGTCTGGTTTCAAAAGGCCATTGTGTGACTCCACAGCATTTGCCACTCTCAGCATTCTCTCACTCTCCAAGTCTGCAATTAAACCCTGATTTGGTGTTAGTGTTTTAGAGCAGCCTCCTTTTTTCCCCTGTCTTCTTTGGTTTTTTTTTGCCATGTGGTTTTACACCTCACTCAGGTACTTGTTAAAAGAATGCATGTCTCCATGTCCCTTTACAAAACAATAAGGACAGCAAGCAGTTTTGTCAGACCATCCACTGTCACAAAAACAAACCCACACTTTCGGCTGCTGCTCCTGATATGTTTTATTCATATCAGAAGATAGAAAATTATTCACCCACTTTCTGCTCATTTTATAAACGTGCTTATTTTTTTATTTTTTGAATCAGTTGTTTTATAGTATTATTGCATTTAATTTTGTAAATTTAAATGATAAAATCAAGATGAACTTACTGAAAAAGAAGATGACAACTGTAAATTAATTGAAAGCTTCCTGGAAATCAAATTTATTTGTGCACTGCACCTGAGAACATTGCAACTTCACACCACAGCCAGTGTTTTATTTTACTTTATGTGTTGCTACATTTTGAAATGTTAAATGTAATTTGATTCCAATTATCTGGCAAATGGAGACAGTTTTCCATCTCACTGCTAATTAACTGTAATTTGAGTTGTTCCATGAGTGAGATCAAAGAATTTTGGGACACCAGAATTTGGTGTTTTTGGTCAATTTAACTTATTCTCATGTTCTCTTAATTGAATATATTATACTGTATGCATATAGCTATTCGTTAATACTGTTTTTTTGCAGCTTTGCAGAAAATTTGCTAAATAAAAGTCAACTTACACAGACTTTCAAGGACTTATCGACAACTACTTAAAACATACGTCTCAGAGGATTTGGTAATTCCTCTGTACTCTGTACCAAAATGTAACATATTCCTTTCCCGGAAAGTTTTTGGCAGGCTATTAAATATCTTGGGCCTTGCAAATAGCTCTGCTATTTCATCCTTTCAAATCCTTTTTCACAGTGCCGTCATGCATTTAACAACATGTTGCAGATTTAAGCTAACTAAGCTAAAAAAAATGACGAGTGCAGCTTTATCTGAGCCTGCTGTAGTTCAGTGATCAACAAACAGCGGCAAGACTCTTTCAAACAGCTAATCTATGACACGTGTGCAAATATACAGCATGCATCACACACACATACTCAGGTGACATGCAGACAATTGGAGTGGAGCAGCAACAACAGGAGAAAATACTTTCCATCAATCCCAGTAGCTCCTGACTGACAGGCTGATGGATTTGATTTGGGAAAATTGAGGTACCTCTATCACAGCTAAAGCAATTGTGGGCACATTGGAAAGAAAGAATAGGAAAAATATGGGGAGAACATGGAATGATGTCCCCAATTGTGTTAGTATTGAAGCGAAAATGCCATTACCCCTCACCCTGTGTCTGTGTGCAGCTCTGTGCCAGCCACATAAAGGCTCCCTGACTGTGTTTAATAATTTGAGAGCACCTCTAAAGTGAAGACAGATGGGCCAACAGTGAGGATCACGTTGATGCCGCGGTGAACCACCAGAAAGAAAATAAGAAAATCCGCGCACTATCTGTAAGCTGCTGAGAGTGGATCCTCCAGGAGGAGCTGGAGCATGAATCGTCTCACTCGATGCCCTTCTCAACACTTGTGCTGACAGAAAAAAGACACAAGACTGGTTGAGGTCAATAACAGTTCTGCCTGTTAACATTTAACAAAGCCCACCACACTGATTTAGACTTTACAATACAATGTTTTCCACTATGAGGTTTTACAATGTCCTCTTTTTATTCTCAGCTGTATTGACATTCAGCTCGGTCTTGCTTCTCCCTTTTTTTCACTTTTCACCCAACATCCAATTGAGCCTTGTTTAGAAAAGAGTGACAAAGTGCAGCGCCAAACACAAATGGAGACAAACAGCAGTCTTGTTGGGGTTATGTTTGTTGTAGCATTTCCATCTAAATGCAGATTTGTTATAGCAAAGATATTCATCTGTTTACTTTCATTCCCATGGTGGAAGAGGGTGATGATTTGTCTCTGTTTATTTCTGTTTCTTTTATTACCATTTGACCTCCAGCAAATGTAATTTAGGTCTCTTATGAAAGACACATGCAGATTAAGGTGATTTACTTAGTTGTGTGAATGGCAGCACCAGTGGGGAAATAAAGATGGACATTTGTCCAAGTAAAGAAAGCGGAAAGAGAATGAGGTCAGGATTTAGAAGCTTTCTTGGCATCATTTGTGACTGTCTTGCTATTGGCACCACAAGCAAAGAATTGTTGCCTAAATGGTGCTCACCAATGTCAAAACTGGCATTGAGTCAAGACAATTGATGCTGTGGAGATGAAGAATCGTTTTTTTTTTCTGTTTCTAGCAAGGTCTGCTTAGGGACAGCAGTTTTCTCTCTAGAACTGCACTGAGTGCCTTTGTTGAGTGTTTGGGAGGGAAGAGCACACGTGTGACTGTGTGGTAAACAAAGATGTGTGCCACCTCCTCGTACGACAGCAGGGAGCAGGGCCTGATAGTCCCTTCTGAAAGATCTGTGCGTGTCTGTGTTTGTGTCTGTGTGTGTATGAGCGAGCATGACTGTGTCACCATGTCAGTCTCAACACACAGATCTTCTTCACTCTTCACTCGTCACTTTTCCCCCGCGTTCGACACACGTACATTGCTGCATCTTTAAAGCTGTAGTATGCAAGTTTAAAGTATTAAATTACAATACATTCAAACCATTGCCAAATAAGTATAACTGTCTGTGATTTTCAGTATATTGGTCTTTTGTTTTCCTGTGGTTGCCCGTGGTGATGTTCCTGTGCTGCACACAGAGCATGATGCAGTTTACATTACAACTGATAGAGGCAAGGCGGAAACACAAAAGCACCATAACGCTAGTGAACGGTTGGAATATGGCGGAATTTGCAGAGAAGCGCCCACAAAATGTTGTCTCATAACCCGTCCTCCTACAGCCTGACTGTATATGTGTCATCATATAGAGACACTGGCAGTGTTATGGTATTTGCTAAGACTTGGATGCCTGTACTCTCAAGCTCCACTGCCTTTGTACAAGCAGGACAGCTTCCATGCACTGAAACGTCCTGCAATAATATTAGCAAGCCTCTGGGATACTGCCCATGACTGGAAAGTGATCACAAATTCATCGTTTCACCAGAAATCATTACCAATCTCAGGCCAGATCGGATCAATGAGCCTTATGAATGCAAAAGCCTGATGTACGAAGAAGTAGATGCCGAACAATGTGGCTTGGGTTAGGTGAAGAGGCTTTATAGCCACATCAACAACCAGGCTCTTGTAGTGGATTGGGATTTAGGGACAAGCACTCCGACAAGCCATCAAGGCTCTATCAGTGGCTGCTGAGCGAAGCAGAAGCTGGATTTGGATTAAGAGGAAGGAACGCCAATTGGGCGTTTATAAGTTAAACTGCTGAATGACTGGGGTTTTTTGGAGTCATAGACTTCACTTCTGAAACCTTTTGTGGGTTCTTCTTTGCGTTATCAGCCATCTCACTCCACTACAGCTTGTTACAATTGCCTTTGTCTGTCTTGACATGAAATGAATCACTGCCTGTGCGCAGAATGTCAGTGGACAACACAAGAGCTTAACTCTTAACACTATGCTGAGAATTACAGGGAGAGTTGTGAGGAGAAGACGAATCAGAAAATCAGAATGTTTAGTGTTTACTCACTGGACAATGTTTTGTCATTACTACAGTAGTTTACATGTAAAAATGAAGCACTGCACTTCCTCTAATGAAAGGTTTTATTCTTTTATAGAGTGTATTCTTTCTTTATCTATGACTTGCTAAATTACTAGTCTAATCCTCAAAAAAGGAATCATTTGAAAGAAAAGCTGTGTCATAATATTACTGGTTCAACACATTATGACATTGCCCAACTTATGATAACATTATGTGCGACCCTTTTGTGCTGTATGGATGTGTGTATGCTCACTTATGTGTTTTATGTATTGATTTGTATGCATTTGTATGGATTTCTGTCTTTAAAAGGAAATTGCCCTTCAGGGACATGAAAGTTTTATCTCACCATACCTTATCGAGTAAGGAATGAAAAATGGTGGCGTGTGTGTGTATGCGTGTAAACACAAACACAGGGTTAGACAAAGTCTAAAAAATCAGAATCATCCTGAAAATAATGTACAGTGTATGTATATGCAGACTGATGATACAGGAGAGGAGGAACTGAGTAGAAATGCTTCAGTGAAAGCTGCCAGAAGAAGAGAGATGACCAGAGGGGTTGAGTGACACACGCAGTGGTGTTCCTGTGACCGCTGCAAAGACATTGTTCTACGCCTCCAATCTGCCTTTTAATTACACAGAGGAGGGGCCACCCCCGTTGTGTGTCGCGCTTTAACATGCATCCAATCAAATGACCGTGCAGCAGGATACAACACAAAGTGTGCAGGGGAAAAGTGACACTAATGAAAAGAAATCAATAGTCTCATTTTCACCACAGTTCAGCCCCACTGTCTGTACCACCCACCTAGTCAGTGCTTTTATTCTGTTTCTTTTATTTTCCGTTCTTTCTTCTCCTTGTTATTTTTCTTGCTTGGGAAAGGATGCTGATAATGGAGCTAGGAAAGTGTTAGGCGAGTGTTTATGCCACCACAGTGGATAGATGTACAGTATATACGTGTATAAAAACATGATAATGGCTCAGACATAATGACCTGTTTATGAATTCACATTTCCCTCTGCAATGTAAATGAGCCTGTCTTTTCAGTCAAGGTGACACAGGATTAGAGTATGATAGGTACGACTCCACCAGAGTAAAATTAGTTTTCTGTAAAAGACTACAGGGGGAAAAAAGAAATCAGTGGAGCACTGCTGGATTTAGCTGATACCAGAACTCCTGTGAATGCATCACATTTTTCTATAATGATACGCTTTCCCTGTCATCAGTTTTAATTAATGCAGTTTTTGTATCTCAGTGATGGGCTGGTTTAAGCTACAAAGAGGTGGTAGTTATCGATCCCATAAATGCAATATCACAGAGTGATGTATGGCGTTTGAAAAGACTTTTGATATCTTGCCTCCCACTGTTTAGGTTGAACAGTAATGGTCCACTGGATCAATGACCGATAATCAGACTGAGACACCATGGCTTGATTTCCCATTTTACTCTACAGCCATGGAAAACAAAAGAACCCTAAAGGAGATCACATGTTTTCTTCTTCAAGAAGCAATTAACTAACACCTTTCATTGTAATGAAAAATAATGTCCTCTGGCTTTATTTACAAAATGGCATTGACTCTCCTCTCCTCTCCTCTCCTCTCCTCTCCTCTCCTCTCCTCTCCTCTCCTCTCCATCCTCAGGCATAACCAGTGCCGACACTGTGGTGAATATGCGCAGAGTGACCCATCAGACCATAAGCGAGGAACTATCCAAAACTGTTCTCCTCCCCTGTCTCTTCACCTTGCGCCCCAGTGCTGGTTCATCTCATGAACCTCCCAGGATCAAGTGGACCAAAGTCTGGGGCCAAAGAGGTTCTGACGGCTTGCAGAAGGAACAGTCAGTCCTGGTGGCCAAAGATAACGTGGTCAAGGTACAATAACAGAGAAATGTCTGGTGTCAAGTGGTTAATTCTTCTTCCCTTCATTATTGTTTCCCCTTTTGTCTCCCCTCCACTATCAGGTGAAGAAGGCCTTCCAAGGTCGTGTCACGTTGCCTGGTTACAGTGTCAACCGCTTCAATGCCAGTCTTGCTCTGACCGGGCTACGTTCCAGTGACTCTGGTTTGTACCGCTGTGAAGTTGTGGTGGGCATCAATGATGAGCAGGACACGGTTCCCCTGGAGGTGACAGGTGAATACCAGACAGTCTTTTTTGTGTGATCTCTTTGATGATACTCTATTAACACAAGGAAATGGTCAATAATGTCATATTTCACCTAATATAATTCAAATGTATTCCCTGAGATATAGAATGCACCATGATTGGGTCACATTTTTAGGGCAACATGCTACCATCAGGAGCTAACTATGCTCTCTAACATCCTGAGAGTTGTTGCTTCATTTAATTAAGCGATTTGATAGCTAATTAATCTAAAGTCTAATTAACTGATTGAGATAACGAACCACAATTTACCCTGTACACAAGTAATTAAAGGTTTATTAAGTATTAAAGTTCAGGAGCAGTGATTAGCATTAAATAATTAAGAAACCGCTAAAGCTAAATCTTTATTGACAGCTAAGAGGTGCATTTGAAAGTAAACGACCGAGCTACGACCCCGTATCATAAAAATAAACAAATTACTAATATTTGAGTTACAAAACTTAAAAAGACAAATATCTGTCTGTTATTCAAGAAATGGGAAATTTTAATATTTCTCTTTGTGGTTGCTATTTTTTCTGGCAAGTCAAGTGACCTGTTCATTAAAGTCATGTCAGTTCATTTATAGAGAATTTAAAAACGGCAAACATTAAACGTCAATTGTTTCTACTGGTAATTTGAAGTTATCATTATAATTAGTACCTTACCAGAGCTGTGTTTTATTTCAATTACAGCCATACTCTGTAACACGTTTAAACACTTTTAAACATGTTAATACTGAATTGTCATATGCCTAAAGCATTTGTGGGGAGGAAAGGAAGGCAAGCAGAGTCATAATCCCAATCAGAATAACTAATAAACCAAAATCAACACCTTTATGTCATTATGCGAACCGTGTGTGTTTCAGTTCACTCATTGTTACACTCAAGGTCAGCTGCCATAAATAATATGATCCTGGTTGTATTTGTGCAGAACGTATGATGATGGGGAAAAGAGTGAGGGAACAAGAACACATTAAACGTCATTGACCTGGTGCCACTCAGGTGCCATTAATGCACTGAAAGCGTAATGAAACCAATAAGGTGGGAACCCCATGGTGTGCGCTGTAGTCAAATAGAGTTACTCTGAGAGCATTCTATGGCTCTCGGTGGCTTAGCTAAATAGGCAACCCATTTACCAAATTATCTGTATCCAGGACACCCGTATTTTGCCAGACCACCTGGAGCTAGTTCATTGTAGTAGAACTATAATTACTGTGTCAGAGTAGTTTAGCTGCAGTGCTATCATCATATTCTTTCCAGGTCACTCACTATTTTTAATAATAAGCTATTATCATAATGACCACAGGGAATCACACGATGCATTAGCTGCTGTGCACCATCATGCCTCTCACCAATAATCCATGCTAATGTTGCACACATTAGTTTTAAAAGCCGTGGGTTTTTTTACACAGACACAGCTATGGTCACATTGTCTGTAACTGGCGGTAACAATAGCCTCCACCCCGTCGCCTGTACATGTTTGTATGAAAGCATGTGGATGGGTCATGTTAGTATTAATCACCTGCTCATAAAAAAGCATTTAGTTTTCTGGTTTCAAAACAAACTCCCCTTTTGAAAACATGAGATTTGTGATTTGAAGGTTAGATTTGGAAACCACATATGTACATATCACCTAGGTGTCATGTTGCACTGACTTTTGTTTTAAATTAAATTCACTCTGTTAATTATATTCACTCAACTCTTTTCTATTTTATTTTTTATTTTATTTTCCTCCTATTCTTTTTGACCAGAGTATCGTGTCAAAAAAAACAAAAAAATGTGAAACTGCTACTTCAATCCTATTTCCTGGGATTCACTTTCAATCCCGAAGGCTAGGTGAACTTTTCGCATCAGTCTATGATTAATCACTATGTCTTTATAATTTCAGTATCACAGCATTGATGCTCTGTGGGTTTCGCAGACAGAAAAATGCAGCGCACCTCATCTTTCTTTTTAAAAGTACTTTACATTTTAGTAGCAAGACCCCTGTCACTTTGCATGAGAAACCCTGTGTCTTCTCCCACTTGACCAATCGATTAAAATGCTACGAAAACCATTCCTTCAGAGAGAAACCAATTACGTAGCCAGTGACGAGTACCCATCTCTAGGGCTTAGTCTTAATTGGCACTCAGGCCACACGGCAGACCACAGCCGTCTTCACACTAATTCTACGGAGTGTTCAACATAATAATTAGCGAGTATTGATACTGCTCAGCTATATCAATATCATATTAATCCACTCTGCTCTTCTCCTTAACAGATTTGTGTGTCTAAGCCACAATGAAATGACATTCCTGTTCTGCCATCTTGTCTTCATAACTTTTCCACCACTGCCTGTGTCTTACATGCTCCCTGTTCTGTCTTTTTTCCTCTTGGCACATATTGACTGGTTAATTGGCTGTGTCTTACCAATCAGAGCACAGCGCCATTGATTGTGTGTCAACCATTGTCTGTGGTGAGATATGGCTGCCCACTATTAAATGGTGTGTGAGGACAATAGATATCACGTCAAGTGAAAAGCTGCTGAATTTATTCATGAAACCTCTGGGATGTTGTTAAAATGTTCGAGCTCCTAGATCACCTTCAGTGCTGCCTGCTTTACACTGTACAAGATTCATGATCTTTATTGGGAGTATGGTAAACTTGTTTTTAAAGAAGTACCTTCTACACATTTACTCTCATTTCGGGCATCTCAGTGTCCATTCATTCATTTTTTTAGTGTGAAGGATTGCAGGGGACGTTGAAGCCAGTCTCATCTGGTGTACAGTAGGGTGAAAAGCAGGGTGCACCATATTTGAACTGTTGGAGGAAGCCAGTTCACAAGGTCCAAGTTCTCAAGAAGGACATTCAAACGCCGCATCACTCTTAGAAACATAAAAACTGTATATATATTATATTATATTATATTATTATATAGAGAATAACCTCTAAAACCGTGGTATAGGCAGTTTCCCATTTCCCAGTCATTATCTTAAGCTCAGATAACTCATATTTATTATACATAGTACCGAGCACTGCGTGTACCTTATCACCTAATGCTCAACAAGGCAAAAAGTGACTCATCATAAAAAGTAGCACTTAGTATACAGGGGGATTTCTATTATGTCCCATATTACCTACAAGTTAATATTGTTATACTGATCCTTTGTGATTTAAAGCGTGATATGATTTAACAGTATATTTATAATAGTGGGTGTAGTGCTATGAAATAAGCAATAATTGCAAGAGGCAAAGGGACGCTGACGGCTGAACCGTCATGTATTAACCAACACTGCCTTCCCATCCTTCCTCCTGGGGACTGTGTGGGGATTTGTGATGAAGATGTAGAGGGTAAAAATAGAGGGATGAGGCACTGGGTATTTGAACCTCCTGTGTAATGCCACCATATATACACATAGTATGTAGAGGAAGTCTGTTTGTCTCTCTAGTGTACGTATTAGCCACTGTGCACAGCTACAAAGGAAAAAGGACATAAACTGGGAGATCAAGAGAAACAAAACTGTGTGTGTGAGGACCTTTTCTGGAGACCAGAACCTGGTCCTTATGAGGCAGATTCTAATTTCTGAGGAAATGGTTCATTTTAGTGCTGAGGTTTGAGTTAGGTTAAAGTTAAGGTTAGATATTATCGATGATGGTTAAAGGTTCGGGATGATGCTTTGGTTACATTGTCCAAATGAATGGAAGTCCTTGAAAGGATAGCTGCGTGAACCTGTGTGTGTGTGCACCTAAATTGCCACATATGCCTCCATCTCAACAGAACTGCTGTCACTCTCCCAGACTCACAGTGGAGATAAAGGAGCAGTGTTAGAAGCCAGAAGCCAGTAGCTTTTATGTCAGTGAAAGCTGTCGGGCGAGGTGAGGGAACATTAGATGGACACTTCTGAAGCTATTACATTCCCATTTAAGTTGGAACATACGTTCCTTTTACAGCTCGCCCCAGTTTTTTTTTAGCGACTTTAACCTCAATTGTTTATATTCACGTCTACCTCTCACCTTCTCATTCTGTCACCGTGGTTCAGCACAAGCATCACTTTGAATACAGTGAATCTCTCTCTCTGCTTATTCGTGTCCTCATTGTCTTGCCATCATGAGCATGGAGACAGGCAGAATGCAGCAGGATGACAACGTCTGTTTGGTTCAAGCAGTAAAATAAACATCACGTGTGTCATACACTGTATTCAAGGGTAACATCTTTCCAATAATGATAAGCCAACTGACAATCCGTTGCAAATGAGACTTACATGTGCAGGCTGCTGAACCTGAATGCCTTCGCTTTCCCCTGAACGGATGAAACAATGCCAGTACATGATGTGGATGTCTAGAGGGCGTTGTGTTTACCCGTTTTTTGAGCATGTTTCTGTTTCAGTGGCTCAAGTTTGTAGTTAATAAATATTTCTGTATCCCAAAGGTTGCACTCATAAATGTATGTATTATGTTTTCCACCGTATTTGTTATCATGTATTTGGTTTCTCTCCTCCAGGTGTGGTTTTTCACTACCGGGCCCCTCATGACCGTTATGCATTGTCCTTCACTGACGCCAAGAGAGTGTGTGCGGAGAATTCAGCAGACATTGCAACACCGGGCCACCTGCAGGCTACTTTCGCTGATGGCTTTGACAACTGTGATGCTGGCTGGTTGTCTGACCAGACTGTCCGGTGAGACTTTCCATTACATTACATTACATTACATTACATTACATTACATTACATTACATGTCATTTAGCAGACGCTTTTATCCAAAGCGACTTACAATAAGTGCATTTAAACATTTGGGTACAAATAAGAGCTAGAAGTAAGTAAGAGCTTCAAGTAAGCCAAACTATTAAGTGCTAGTCATAAGTGCGATGTATAGGTTTTTTTTTTGTTTGTTTGTTTGTAGCCATCGTCTTAGTCAAGGTAGAGTCGGAAGAAATGTGTTTTTAGTCGGTGGCGGAAGATGTGGAGGCTTTCCACTGTCCGGATGTTGATGGGGAGCTCGTTCCACCATTTGGGAGCTAGGACAGTGAACAGTCTTGAGTTCTGCGAATGCCTCTGCGATCCTCTCAGTGAGGGGGGTGCAGAGCGGAGTGGGCGGGCTGGGGTGTAGGTTTTGATCATGTCCTGGATGTAGGCTGGACCGGATCCGTTTGTAGCATGGAACGCAAGCACTAGAGTCTTGAAGCGGATGCGAGCAGCTACAGGAAGCCAGTGAAGGGAGCGGAGGAGCGGTGTAGTGTGGGAGAATTTTGGTAAGTTGAAGACCAGTCGAGCTGCTGCATTCTGGATGAGTTGCAGAGGTCGTATGGCACACGCAGAGAGACCAGCCAGGAGGGAGATGCAGTAATCCAAGCGTGAGATGACAAGAGCCTGGACCAGAACCTGTGCCGCCTTCTGGGTTAGAGTTCCACTCTGGATACATGTGTGACAAGTGCTTCAGAGTTTTAAGTTTCTGTTTGTTGCGACTGGAATAACTCTGAAGAGGCGACTTTTATCTGTCACTATGGTTACAAAGGGGATGTACATTTAAATGGCCTATATTTAAAATATACAAAACGGTGGCCATTAGTTTTGAAAATGTTAGAAAACATGTCATTTATCCCCAGAAAAAAAGTCTCTCATGGGTTTGCTTGGAAGTTACTGAAAGACAGAAACTTGAAGCTACACTTATACCTGCTGTTACACGGTGTTATTGCGTGCACCCATACACATGCATAACTGACCTATTTTGGTTCATTTTCTTACTGACATATTTTGTCAGCAACAGGCAGAGATTGAATGTGGAAAGTGTGTCTGCTCCGAGCAGCTGATCCGGTTGCTCTCCACTCCTTTATGTCACCTCCCCCCACTTCTTCTGCAACAACATCAACAACAACGTTAGCTGCATTTGAAGTCCTGCCACTGTATAGACTCCTCTTTGCTTAGCAGGGGAAGAAGTCGCGTTCGACAAGCGTAAAACCGACTAATGCAGAGGAGGCGGCACTTTTGTCATTAGCTGTGCCACAAACGTTGAGAGGGATTTGACTTAAAACATTTTAATTTACAGTTTCAGGTCTTTTTTTAATATAGCATCATGTCCATTCTGTAAAGTATGGTTCTATTTAGGGCAAAACAAACACAGTGTGCTATGATTTACCATAGATGTCACACACAATGGCCTGCCAGTCCTCACTCTCTTCTTTAATATCCACTTCTCTCTTCTTCCCCAGCTGCAAACCCTTCATCCATATCAGTTCTGGTTTTACAAAAACAAGATAGTGTCAGTCTAACCAAGCAGTACACAAATCAGTGTATGATTACACGTTGGGTTGATTAAGAAAAGAGGATGCAGACTATTTAGCCCCTTGGTAAGAGTTGGCATGGAAACAAATACAATCAGCTAGTAACAACGTCATATTCTTTAGCGGTGGTTGCAACAATTAAGCAAGTTAAACCGTTTTTAAAATAAACCAAATGAATTACTGTATGTAAACATTTTATTTCCAAATAAAAATGTGCCACATAAATACAGTTATTAGTTTGCACACAGGAAACACAGTATACTACATCTGCCCTCTCTTTGCTGTCTGTCACGCTGCTGTGCATCCTTCAACACCAGACTGAGCCCAAGTCGCAGTGTTCCCCATAACAACATTTTAATTTCAAATTGCTGTTGTAGCCAAGCAAGCTGACAAGTGTTTTTCTGCAAAGCTCCCTTCTCTATTTTTTCCTCTCCTTCTGTCCTTCACTCCTGTTGTTTTCACTCGGGAGCGATCTAATTGGTCCAGAACCAGAAGGCTCTGACTGCTCATCAGCCATAAGGAAAGTGTCCAATTAATACAGCGGAAAGAAATACAGACATCAGCCGTCGTAGCATCAGCCACCATGCTGAAAGAGGATGCATAATCTTTTAATCAGCTTCTCTGCCTATGCCCAGGTGCGGCTGGAATCAACGCTCTTGAAGAATAATTGCATAGTTGGAACCTGAATATTGTAAATCGCAGTTTTATCAGCTGCATGCTGCCAAGCCTCTGAGGGAATTTGTGATTCCTCTCACCTATACTTGACTTACAATCTCTATCCCATTTCAAAAGGATTGAATAAAGAATAAAGGTTGGGTTCATTCATGGACACGCTTGTTTTTTAAAGCAAATGTTTTTCCAGTTCATGTCTTTAGATTGATGTGACATGTATGTTTTTGACTGTGGTCTTTTAAATAGTCTTTGGGTGGAAATGTATGTTTTTGGGTTTTTTTTCTTCAGGAAATTTATTTGGGTTATCTCCGTGAGGAAGATATGATTAAAGTCAAAGTATTCAAAGTAGGCAATGATAAAAGTGTAGTTCAATTTTCATCTTATTTTGTATGCATGTGAACACAGACTCATCCCCTGGGAGCTAAGTTTGTCTGTAGCTACCTTTTTCAAGGCCAGGCTATATTAATCTCCCTCTCCCTTTGTCTCTCTGTCCCTGTCTCTTGGTTTTCTCTGCAGGTATCCCATCCAGTCGCCTCGACCTGGTTGCTATGGCGATCGCGAAGACTCACCTGGAGTCCGTAACTACGGCAGCAGGTCCCCCGAAGAGCTGTTTGATGTGTACTGCTTTGCAAAGGAACTTCAAGGTAGGAGTCAGGAGTTTGGACTTGAAATTTGGTCATGCATGGACCCACTAAGTGTGGGGAGGTTGTGACCACGAAGGAAGAGGGCAGGGGGGGTGAGGAAGGATGAGGGAGGTCATAGACGTATAATAAGAAGAACAAGAACAAGAAGCAGAACTTTGACCTGTGACTAAGAACTTGTAGGTACAGTGGAGGTACAGAGTGACGCAGAAGACAAAGAGAGAGTTGGTTGGTAGAATTATCCTAAAACATTCTGAGTATGATGCCACAGGCAGAGATGGTTAAGACGTAGAGCAGGTAAACAAATGTATTTTACATTGATTCAAATTGTAAATTCAGTAATGACTGATGATCTAAGCCTCTCAAAGAACAGTATATCTTTCAATGTTTCCATGCTCTAAATGTCATGCTATGGAAGTGTGCATATAGCTTTATATATACAAAGTGTTCTAGTGTTACCCTAACCCTCTGGCCTTTCACCTCTTTATCTCAATTAGAAACATATTTTTTTCCAGTTTGTAGCTCCAGGATCCTCTTAGATTCATATTCATCCTCATTTACAGTCTTCCCCTCAAGCTCATATTTTGCAGTCATCAGCAGATCACCTAATCTCATGTGTGACGAGCAGATGTAGTCGTCCTCATAAAGCTCTTTCTGTCTCTCAAAGCAAATTTTTTGCATAACTTTTTTTTTTACCATCACCTTTCTTCATCTGCTACTTTCTTCCTGTACTTTGTAAGTTGTTTCTGTGCACTAGTCGTTCTCTTTCTTCCTCTCTGCAATGCTTTGAAATCAAAGAACTGCCTTTATATAGTCTGTGCTTTGAATAACTGATGAGTTATTTTTTTTTATTTCAGGCAAAGTGCTTTCTTATGCAAAAACCCGTAAAACTTCTCTTTTATCCCTCTGCTCCAAGTCTCTACCTTTTTTGTTGTTTTCACAAAAGGATAAAGAGATGATGCTAGAACTTTCTGCCTTTTAAAGAAGACGATAATGTCAATTCAATCTTCAACCAAATTTACAACAAATGGGATGCGTCATATCGGGGCTGTTTACATAAACAATTCATGAGAAGCATGGAAATCACTGATACCTTTCCTTCAACACTCTACACTGACCTTTCTCCACTTGTTCTTCACAGGTGAGGTCTTTCACTCCACAATGCCAGAGAAGCTGAGCCTGGCCACAGCCTCCACCCACTGCCACTCCCTGGGTGCCCAGCTGGCTACCGTCGGGCAGCTCTATCTTGCCTGGCAGGCTGGTCTAGACCAGTGTGATCCTGGCTGGCTTGCAGACGGCAGCGTCCGGTACCCCATCAATGTCCCGCGGAAGAACTGCGGTGGAGACGAGCCAGGCGTGAGGACCGTCTACAACAACCCAAACCGAACCGGCTTCCCTGACACCACAGCCCAATTTGATGCCTACTGCTACCAAGGTACTGAGAGCTTTTTGGTGATGAATGTCATGTGCCACTATTTGCTAATATCCATGGCAACAAGAAGGGGAGTCTGGATCGGAATATGCTCTCTATTCTGCTCTTTTAATTTGCACAAGATGTTTATGTCACACATGACGTCGTTGTGAAGAGACTGTGTGACATTTGTATCCTCATGGATTTAAGGTGTTGCATGTTGTGTGTACTGAAGCTAGAGAGATAAAGAGAAAGGGGGGATCCCATCACTGGCCAACTCAGACAGGATTATTTAAATTTCATGTTCACATTGGGATTATTCACTATTGCATATTTCATAATTTTTTAGCTTATTTTGTTTGTCCCGATTGCAACAGACGGGAAATTACACTTCCACTGCTCAGGAAAAAAGGAAATACTGATATTTTCATCTTTCACAATGACAGCTTATAAAATTTTCATTGAAGCGAAACAACTGCATAACCCAATAATTTTAAGGACATGAGAACAGCGTGAGAGCAGAGCAGCAGTGTAGCTGTCAAAACAAACAGCTGATGGATGAACCTCATCACTGCACCAGCAATGTTGTATGCACATTAACATTATGACTCCAACAAATCAAATCATTCAGATAGACAAAGTACATGTAGATGGCAAATAGCTTTATTTAATCATATAAATTCAGCCCCGTGTAAATAATATTGTCAATACAACCTCATTTATTATGACGTGCAGGAAGTATACGCATGTTTGCTCCTGTTTGGATAAAATCCATTGTGATGAAAGCTATGGTGCCGGCTCTGATATTAAAAAACAGTATCACAAAAAAACAAAACAACTTTTTCTCCTTTTGGTGAAATGAGGCTGTTGTGTGTTGCAGCTCATCAACCAGCAGGGATGCAGGCTGCTGAACCTCAGGCCTTACACCAAACTGCCGTCACAGCAGCACAGGATGTGTCCTTAGGCACCGGAGCCATACGCAGTGCCCCTGATCTCAAAACCTCTACCTGGACTGGCCTGGTTGACTTGGACAAAGCAGGAGTGAACTCCATTACTGGACTCAACAACTCCTCAGAGATCTCTGAGGAGCACATAGTCGTCCACTTAAGGCCTGATGGGGGTTGGAAGGAAGGAAAGAATGGCTTGAGAAGCAACCAACTCAGCACAGAGACAGATGTACAAGAGAGCACCAACACCTTTGGCCTTTCTGCCCTTGAGAGCATGGAGAGTCATGGAGGTTCTGCTCATGAGGAAGAAGATGGTGGCTTTTTTGGTTCTGACAGCCCAAGTTTATCATCCACAGCTTCTTCCACTCCACAGCCTCAAGCCACTAACAGTTTATTCACTGAGTTTGTGAACACTCTGATGAAACCCTTTCGGTACTGGACTGGTGGTGGGGGGGATAAAGAGTTAGAGAAGAGAATTTCATGGCCTGACGATAAATTTAGGGAGAACCAGACGCAGAGCGAGGCTTCCAGGAAAAACCTGAGTTTACCTAAAGCCAGCAGAGACAAGGGCAACATGGACAATGCCATCATGGAGCAAAACAGTGAGAGTTTTCCCTTCAGGGCTCCAACCAGTGAACTGCAGAGTCCAGTGGACGGTCTGTCTGAGCAGGAGAAGGAGGTGACACCACTGTTTCAGTTAGAGCCTGCAGGTGGAAACACGGGGACAGGAGAACAGGCCTCCAGCACATCTACTGATGCCACTCTGTCCACTGTTAATGGTAAGAGACCAACACTGATTTCTTTTTTAAATAAACTTGTGTTTCAAGCTTAAACTTCAAACGAACATCAGTATAAAATTGAACCAGAAACAATGCAACATTTAAAAAAAGGTCTCCACATTCTCCATGCCAGTCTCTCTCCCTCTGAGCATACCATAATATATTCCTCCACAGGGTAATATAAAGAATGGCCGTAAATTTAATTATACAGTAATTGCATACAAGCAAAAAGGTCATATAGCGCATATAGTAATGCTCAATGTTGTAGTGAAACGGAGATTATATTCTCATATTCACTGACAGAATGCTTTGTTTACAGTGCAGGCTGCCAGAAACAAATAAACACTAAGCTGGAATTTTAATCCATCATGATTTAATAAAAGGTTAGCGCACATATTTATGGTTTATTTAGAGAAACGACAAACCTGCATTAAAATTGGCAGCTTATTTTTATGAATTACAATTCTGGTTCTAGCTGAGGGAAAAATGATTTGAACTGATAAGAAAAGCTATGCAACGTGACCAGACAGGAAGTGAAGTTTAATCACCCACTTAATGAAAATGAAGTTTCATCATGGGGGATTTAACAGGAGGAGCCAAGTGATGCTCTGTTTATATGGGTTGAGATGTATGTTTGTTTGGTGGTTGAAAGGGTGCTGATGTGTGCATCGTCATGTCGTTGAATATAAGCTGCTTTAAGGCCATGTCGGGGTTTTTTTAATGGGAAAAACATTGAAATTAAAATTTTCATTTTCAGAAGCAGCATGAGTTTTGGGGGGTTTATACAGAAGAGCATGTGCGAGCGTCGTTACCCTCAGGAATCCTGTAGTGCAACACAGTTGAGGTGAAAAAGTTCAGCTCGAGCCTTGTTGAAAACACCCTGGCAACAAAACCCCACAAGATCACTTCTTCTAGTTTATAACTTCTGGGGTAAAACCAGATTAAAGTTTAGAGGAATGGCTCATGACTGGAAGTATTCCGGACCAATAACTACCAGAGCAAGGCAGCAACATTCATGGCAAATTACACTTCAGAAGAGAAATGTCCCGGATAGGAACCAAAAAGAATTTGTATCACACCCTTGGGTGGAAAAAGGTAGTTTTCTTTAATGGCCGCCACAAATAACACATCCTTGGCACCAGCTAAAAGGGGAGGATACAAAGTAAGACTAACACTCTCCCACAGACAGCCAGTGGAATGATTCAATAAAGGGTCTAGGCTTCTCTCACCTAGCAATTGGGGGCTTTATTGATATAAATACTCACTGCTGTGCTACCTGAAATTGGATGACCCCCCCCCCCCCCCCCCCCCCCCCGAGGCATTAATGCAAATTCAAGCGTTAGTCTGTATGGATTATTCACAGCCGTATCCAATTAACGTGCAGGTTGGGCCCCTCCGCCGCTCCCCCTCACCGCCATCTCTGTCTCTGCCAATTAAGCGGCGGCTCTGTGAAGGTAGGCGGTAATGATCACTCCAGTGAGGATGAGCGGGACAGGAGGGGGATGAGAAGATCAAGGAAGAGGGAAGAAAGGCGAAGATGGGAGAAAGGGAGCTGAGGAAGTGTTGTTTCTTTCTTTAATGTTAATGTTTTATTGAAAGTGGCCCAGCTGATGTGACTTCTTAAACTAGCATTAGGAAGCTAAATTAACATTGTTATTGTGCACCTCAGGCTACTCCTTGAATCTCAGCACTCATCAGTTGGTGGTTTGATGGTGCCACACCACTTTGATAGAGGAACATACTGGTACTTTCAACACACAGTGGGATTCTTTTTTTTATCGACTTAAATTATTTTGCGAATTGGGGAAATGTCTTTGACTTTTGGAAGTCCTGAAAGGCCAAAAGTTCTTCAGGCTCATTTTCTTTTTTCCTCAAAGGGTGAAAAGAAAATCATCTGCTGCCCTTAAAGAAAAGTGGATTTTTTTTGTGTGTGTCAGGTTTCTTATTTGTTTCTTTATATTCATCTGAGCCACAGCAAGCTGAAGTGATTTAATTTATTATTTTGGTTATTTTAAATCCCTTTGTCAGACAGCTGTGACTTCTCCCATGTGTCCAGGAGCTGCACGCTGTCATGCACAACCTAAATGACAAATCCACAGAGATTGATTAATTGATTGATTTTTTTTTTTTTCTTTGATGGTCCACTGGCCCACACCAGTGTGATGGCCTCCTGGGATTGTGGCAGTCAATCAGACCTTGATTCTCAACAATTACTCAAAGTCAGCATGGGGAGGTGCAGAAAAAATACTTTTATTGCTTGTACTCTTTCCTCTTTCATTCTTCCATTTCCCTTCTAGCTGAAAACAAAAATGGTATTAGAGGTAAAAGTTGTTTTTATAGCTATTAGAAGGAAGAAACTAGGAGACCAAAGTATGTGATTTGTTCTGTCTAGCTGCCTATTTATGGATCTCCTCCAGTATGGCATCAAATACTCTACATATAGTTCTCTTTATGAATAATCAATATTACCTTTCAAAAGTGAAAGGTAATACATATATTTATTTATAAAATTACTAAAGTTACAGTATCTAGCAGTGGTGATAGTAGCATGTGATGTGATCTAAAACATCTGTAAACATGCAATTGATAAACATTATTTCCTTTTTAATATTTAATATAATATATTCATATTTGATTCATCATTTTTCACAAGTATTTTTAGCTCCAGCTGCAATGCAGTTGCAAAAAAAAGTCCCGTTATGACAAAATCCATGTTTGCTTTCCACGAGACACGAGACAAACCCCAGAGGAGTCAGCATGTTGACACACAATGACGTAACTCCTCCTCTGTGATATTTATCTGCGACGGGGCTGAGGTGGCATTGTGTCTCTCCCCTCCTCTTTTCTGCCTTCTCACCGTTTAATATCGTGCGTGTCTGACCGGAGGGATTCTCTCAGTCCGTTTACTCCAATAAAGTGGAGTCAACAAAGCAGAACCACTCACAATGGAAGAACAGCATTGCTGTCTGAATGGGGTTTATTATTACACGTTTATGGAGTTGTGTGTGTGTGTGTGTGCTTGTGGCATTTCCAAGCATTTCCCCTAAATAGATTTACAGCAGCAGAGATGAACTTTAACCAAGCTTTGAGTAGCACCATGGAACCAGCCAGACCTACACCTAATTGTCTCATTGTATTTATTACATGGGTCATTGCATAGATGATCAAAGCGGATGAATGCGCTTCATAACTCTCACTTTCATCCGTGTGTGTAGTAAAAGTATGTAATTAGCTATTTAGATTATTAATAGCACAATTACGCCGGTCTACGTGGCTCTTATGGAAATGAACTTCAGGCTGATAAACCTCACTTAGGCATAAAGCAGCACCAGACCTTGTGAATAATTTAAATAGATTTGAATATTTTATGCGAGAACATATTTGTATATGTTGTTTCTCTCATGATAATTTGTTGTGGTGAGTGCTGCATGCTGCTGCTCCGCCCCCCCCCCCCCCCCCTTCACTCTGCTGTATTGCTAACTGAGCTGAGATAAGGATGGTAGCAACACGAGCTGGGCCTCGCAGTAACACGATTGTGCTGCTGCCGTAAAAGAAACCCAAGCTACAAACCAGTCATGAGTCACACACGCAAACAGAATGAATAATTGATGGTATGTACACGGAGTCTGGTTTAAAGTAACCTGATAAGGTACACTGGACCACTTTATCGAAATAATCAGGTCTTAGATGGAGTTTGTTGTGGAGCAAATCATTTATCGTGTTAAAAGTGCGCCTGTGTTCTTTCCACACTGCTTCTCTCACTACAAGCAAGTGTACTCAGGCGGTTGTTTGCTGTAACAGAATCTACACAGAAAAAGAAAACAGGGACAGAGAAGTGTGAAATTACTTTGAATACAACCTTCCATCTTTTTAGTCTCTATCTGTGTGTTTCTGGTCTTCCACATGGAGCAGCACTGATTGGTGCCACTGGTGAGGACAGAAGCCCACAATATACAGCTTTATAGTACATTTGCAGCTATTTTTATTTGACTACAGACTTTTAGCAGAAAAACATTAGACATAATGCAATAAGAGATGTTGGGAAATGTGTTTTGCTAATAAATAAATAAATGGGAATAGAGGAAACATGTGGTTGTGGATGACAACACAGTATACTGTAAACTGGAGTGGAACGTGCACCACATGTCATGTTCATGTTTCATGTGAGAAATTGCAAGAATGAGAAAAGATTGCGTGGCTGCAGCAACGTATTTCATTTGGTCTGTGGAGGTGAAGATGATAAGAGCTGCTGGTGAAAACAGCTTGAGGGAAAAATAATCTTCTGGCCAGATTAGGTTTTTTTTGTTGAGGTCAAGATTGTTAGATTGATTGGTTTGTATAATTTTGATGTGAAGATAAGTGATTTAAAAAACACACAAAAAAAATGTTTGAGGAAATATTTTATGCATCAGATGGTGGCGTTAACTTAATTAATTTCTATTTATGTTTTTTTTCTGCGTTTTATGTGGGCGCACTCACTCTGAAGCCAGCAATCAAATGTGATCACATCATACACGTGCTAATGAGTCATCTTATATAATTAACTTTTAATTAAAAATGCAAAAATATGTCACAATTCTAATTTTAATTTTAACTGGTCCAAATTTAGTCATGGAAATGTAATGTTATGGAGTGGAAGCTAACATTTACCTTCTTATAAGACAAAAGATGGATATAAGTTTAGGTAGTAACTATGGTGTGGCCTTTTTAAATGTATGCACATTTATTTTCTATTTATATCATGTATATGAGATGATTTCCTCTCTTAATCAATGAATTTTGTATTATTTGGTAAACAATGAGCACTCAAAGCCATGGGGACACAGTCCCAAAGGATGTGGTCTAAATTTCAGTTCACTGTCTGCACTCACTTCATTAATTTTATTATCCCAGACAGAAACTGTTTTACTGTGTGCACAACCCTGAGTTAATGCAGGGACTTTAGTCTTGGGTTAAGATACAATTTCATGTTCCAAAAATACCTTTTTAGCTCATGAAAGCCAGTCGTGAGTTTTTCATCACTTATTCCAAATTCAAAAGAATTAACTTCACCTGATAACGACATGGAGTGACTTTATCTCCTCTGTCTTTTTGTTCCCTGTAGAATTCACCGCATCAACTCTTGACGAGAAACCTCCACCCAGTGACACTCAGGTTCCCAAAGGAAGCTCCCACAGTGCTCCTGCCCCCAGCAGCCACTTTCAGTGGGCCATCACGTCCATGCACGGCTCTAAAGTGGGACCTTCTGGAAATGTGGTCCATGTGGGTAAACGTCCGTCCTGGGAGCGCATGGAAGCCAAAGCAGGGCCTCTCGAGGTGATGACCCTCCCCAAGTCCCTCCTGCAGGAAAACTCTGAAAATTACTCAGGCGAAGGAAAGGATCAGGATGAAGAAGGCACCGCCTCTCCAACAGATGCTAGGATTGTGGCAGGGGAGGAGGCGGAGATAGAGGGGAGTGGAGAGGGGACCCACTTTCCTCGTGGAATAGGAGTGAAAGTCAACAGCTTGGACAGCAGTGGTGTCAAACTCAGTCCTGAAAACGAGTCTCCACCCAGCCTGAGTGAGCTTGTAACTGTGGCTGAGCAAACCACTTTGTCTCAGTGGCAGCTAGTTAAACAGCCAGCCTCCTCACACCCAGGCTCCCAGGAGCAGGACGCAGCTGAAGAGGCTGTGGGTGAGATCTATGTCAGATCAACTAAGACCCTCTTCACTGCCTCTTCACACAGAGGGGAGGTCAGTTCAAATTCAGGATTTACTCCTCCTTTCAGGAAGCACAGCAAAGGCACAAGCAGAGAGGAGTTGGGGACATCCACGCCCGAAGCCTTGATGGAGGTGCTGACACCCTCTTATGTAACCACACCAGAGCTTCTGCTGACCAGCAACACACCAAGGACAGAAATGACAGCAGAAAACTCCTCTCACAGCTCCCCCACAGAGGAGCCATCTATCTCTATTTCATGGCTTCAGGAAGAGAAGGAGCAAATAACAAATGCACCCGACCTGCAGCAGGGTCAGGCTACTCTAGCACCTACTGTGGGATCTCACTCGACTACAGGGCTCATCCAGTTGACTACTGACTCTAAAGACAGCACCACACAAATGGAATCCAGGTCTGCAGTGTCTGAGTCTGTCAAAGTTGGAAGCCGGTGGACACCATTCAAAGGTGTGGACCAAAAATCCAAGGAGACGACGGACAACAAAGACACAAACAACCCTTTTGGGTTCTTTGCACCCAACTGGGCCCTTGGTCTCCTCCCATCAGGTATGTGTTGGTGGTGAATTCATTTCACTTTCATCATTATCACAGTATGGTATCGTCTGTTATATGGTTACAGCAGTACGTTAACACTAATGTATACCCTTCATCTCAGCTCAGATTTAGTCTCAGTCTCTATGCTGCTCTCTCAGACATAATCTCAGGCATTCTTAATTCAGGTCCGTTTCTTCCTTTTGCCTTCGCATCCTCTCTCTCTCTCTCTCTCTCCATCCCTTCCTCTCATGTTGGTATGGCAGAAACTACCCGTGCACTCAGGTGAGACCAACAAGGGCTCAGTGAAGTAATTAGAGGGTCAGAGTGAGTGCAATTAGGTGAATCGTGAAAAAGCAGAGATCCTAGTCCCCAACAAATCGATGTAGACACAAACTAGGTGGAACTCGTAATTGACTGAGGTCTCTTTTCCTTTTTCATTTTCTTCCTTTTTTGTCTGTTCATAATATCAGCACCATGTTTTTATTACTCGTATGTTTTTGTTGTTTTGATAAATACTTGATTTTCTCTTGTGGCAGAAAAAGCACAAAATAATTAACAGAACAAAAATAGTTATCCTTGGGCCACTTGTCTCTCCCCTGTCTAATTTTGCAATCCTGACACTCAAAATACTGTATGTCTCAGAGGATAATGATAGTTATTGTGCTTTTGCTCAGCCTATGCCACTCATTCACAGTCATCCCACTGTCTCTGGTATTCTAGGCTTTTAGAGCACTTTAAAAAAAAAAAAGACTCAGGCAGAACATTAGTCAAGTTGCTTAGTAAAATATGTTTCTAAAATGTTTCTTTATGAGTCATTATGAGGAGAGATCAGTGCTGGGAGCAGGTGAGTAGTTGCTTTTACATAAAGCTTTTAATGTCAGTAATATTTTTGGTAACCTATAGAAGTACATTTAGAGTACATTTGCTTGAATTCTACCATCACAGTCAAGAGAAACATCAATTCAGTCACTCGGTTAATCTGATAGCACTGCCATTATCAGAAAGGTCTCTGTTCTGGTCTCTGGTCAAACTTGTGCACCAGCAAATATGCATGTCCAGACACTGATCTAAAACTGCATCTTTCAAGTATTAATAATATAAGTATTAATATAATATAATAATTCCACCCAGCTAATGCTACACTAACAGGAATCAGTTCTTGTCGTAAAACAGCCAGTTGCAGGAAGGAAAATATGATCCTGGTACATCGTTGTCACTTTATTCTGTGAAAGAGAATAAAGGGAAATGACACATCCTTTTCAATGATCATATTTTGTATGTTCTTCATGTTTTTACCTTCTTGCTCACTTGTGAGCATTTTACCGCTGGATTATTGTCTGTGCCGTTCGTCTTTTTCAAGTAGCATTGTTGACCATCTTTATTCTGCATTTCTCTCTCTCAGGTGAACCAACCTGAGTGTTGTTTTCCTGAGAGTGAAGGACACTTACTGAACATGTAAAACCTTTATCAATAATGTCTTTACAAAGAAGTTCAAGCACATTTTGTTTATTTCTTACGTCGGTTAAAATGATACTCCTCATACTCAATATATTATATTATATTATGATGCTGACATATATTCTACATCATAGGAAAACTCAAAGACAACAGTCAGTACAGGAGTACTTGTTCTGGTTTGCTGACATTTGAATGGAGTGAGAGGGCTCTGCTCTGGTCGAGTCATTAGAGGGATGAGACCCCTCCCACAGTGTGACCTTTTGTAGTTGTCAGTTATAGAACAGAGAATATTACAGCAGTGGTTGTCTGGTCATTACTGCTGAGAGAAAAAGACAGAGAAGAGGGAAAGGGCAGGAGGACGGACAGAGTAGGGGTCAAACTCTATACTATAACACGTCCCATGGACCTCGAGAGACCACACTGTCCCTTCTTGTCTTCATTTTCTTTTCCTACGCTGCATACAAATAATGTTATACACATAACGCTGTCTGTTCAACAATACCATAATAATATAATAACATCAAAAACAACAAAATAATCTCCAAAAGTTACGCACTGCAGCTTTAAATGACCAATGCCGGTTTGATACTCTGGCAAATACTCTGGTCCAGGATCACTCTGAGTTATAGCTGTCCTGGGCCTGTGCCTTACCCTGGGCCCAGGATGGATCAGACCTCTCGCCACATCAATAACACTGCAGTTAACCCTCAATCAAATCACAGCGTTACATTTGGAGGAGAAGAGCAAGCAGGTTGAAGTGTGTGTGCATGTGTGTGTGTGTGTGTGTGTGTGTGTGTGTGTTGGGGGCTGAAAGAAGGAGATAAATGGACACAGGGACAGGATGTTGTGGCATATCATCACTATGGGTCTGTGGATAGATGTTCAGTTTGGCTGCTTGATTACGTTGTCCTTGGACAGGCTTTCTGAATCAGTGAGAGGGCGCAGTCTCTGTGCTGCATAGAAAACCATTGATTTTCCTGCCTCTGTATCTCCTATGTTTTTTCCCTCTTTCCTTCCTTCTCTCTTTTCCCCGATTCTGCCTTCCTACCTATCCCAACCCCCATTTCCCTCACTCCCCACCATCTCCCTGACTTTATGTCTTTTATTACTCCGCTGGTCGTTGTTATGTGACTCCCGGCATAATGTTTTCATAGCCTCTTGAACTCCAGTGTGATGCGACTCAAGGAAGTCAATAGCCATCTAACCATATCTGTGTCCTGCATGATGTTCAGCCTCAGTATAATCCCCATCACTGCCTTTTAAAGGAAGGGCCTCCCTTTAAATCCATCCACTGTCTAATCTGTCATCCCTTTATCTGCTAATCATCTCCAACTTTCTCCTCTTTTTTCCCCTTTATAGTGGAATTCCATCATTTTTCTTCCAGCTGTTGACTTTAATCCTGTGCTATTGGCTGCTGCTTATTAAACAAATGGGATTTGGTGACAAAAATCCTTGAGGGACACTGGGCTCTATCATGGTGTGGGGTGAAACCGCATTACACTAACTGAGCAATGGCTCTTTGTATCCTGTTAACCAGGGGGAACGACTAAGCAACAAAGAAATGAGCTCATATATAGTGTGGTGAACAGAAATACAGTCCCTCCAGGATGCTGTGATCCAAACTGTTTATGTAAACCAAATTAAAGCATGCGGAGTCCTGAGCCATATACATATACATATACATATACATATACACACCCCGAAAGTCACTACGATGTGATTGTTAAGATCCAGGTGTGTGTGCTGTGGTCCTGCACAAATCACTGTAGTAGATTGTATTTGTGGTGGAACACAAACAACAACAAATGGTAGGTGACAAATCCTTTTCAACTGCAAAACACCACATACAAGACAAATTACCATGATGATGATTGTTGCATCCAGATTTACAGCAAGTGCTGAAGTAATTTATTTAGCCAATTGAAATTGTTAGTGGTAACATTAGTCACATGTGACTAAGGCATTCTTCTTTGTTTGTTTGTTTGTTTGTGTGTGGTTACTTAGAGCACACCTGAAACACTAACCACATTTAATGAGTTTGAAAAAGAAATGAATTCCCAGCTACTTTTTATACCAGAGTTATACCAGTGAGGCGATTCTCACTTTCTCTTGCTTCTGTTTTTTAAATCATCATAGATAATCAGGCTACCGCCAGGAGGCCTTGGGAGTCACACTGAGCCTTGTTATTTACTTTGCTCTGAAACTTTGAATCCACCAAAGTTTGTAACAAAAATTTCTAAATCAATACAAGATTGATTGATTGATTCCCTGATTCATAGTTACTAGTTAATTCTCCCGAAAAAGTTTTAAAAAAGGTTAGTAACTAATTATAATTATAATAATAATAATAATTATTATTATTATTATTATTATTATTATTAGTATACTAATAAAACTGAATTTTAAATATGTTTAATGAATGAAATGGACACAATGGAATAAAGTATTAACAGGAAAAACTAATGTAATGTTGCTGTGGGACAATGTGAGACAAGACTCCCATCAAATGTAATAACAATGAAACACAACAGATGTTTTAGAACCTTTAATTTACCTACACATCGAATGTAACTGCGAATTATCCATTAGCCATTACTGTGTGTGTGACTGTGCCTCTGATTGGCTTACCAGGAAATGTTACTCTACCTTATCCAATCATCTTTACGTATGTAGTTGCCCCGCCCCCCTCACCAAAACCTTCCGGCCCCTGTGCGGCTGAGAGAGCCTGGTCAGATGAACACTTCTTCAATGAGCTTAATTGTAATGTGCCACATTTTATTGTCAGTAACGGTGACGGCGTTCTAACAGTAATTAGCTCGTTAGTAATGTTGTTTATTTTGACATTGTCATTCTTATTACTGTAAAACAGACATGCTACAACTAGGCAATAGCCTAACTAACTAACTAACTAACTAATAAGGCAGCAATAAAAGCTAACATCTCATATTTAGTGTGAAATAAGACTTTGAGCACCATTTGCTTTTGTCAAGTCATGAGAGAAATGAATGCAACTGTTCAAAAGATAATATTTTTAGTTTTAGTAAAGCTTTTCAGCGGAGACAATGTGTTTTTGTTATCTGACTGCCTCGTAAATGCTGAGATTGTGTCATAAATGGAAGGTAGCGAATATGAAGTATAATATGATATGGAGTAAACACAGAGAGAATAGCAGCAGATAAGAAGAAATGTGGAGATTAAGAAGAGTGACGAGATTAAAAAACAACAATGAGGTAGGACAGAGAGAAAGAGAGAGCAGTGACTGACTTTATCGATGTTTTGGAAGTTACGATGAGCTAACGTGGTCACTTATCACGCCAGATTAGATATGCTGAATTTGAGCTCTTTTCAACCTTCAGCATTTTTTTTTTTACACACAATTGCATGAACAGCAGTTCATGATGCACATCTTTCAGTAGACAAATCAAGTGCTGAAGCAGGACATTACAGCGAGCACAGATATAGAAGGCACATATTTGCTGTTTTGTGGAGTGGGATATTTTTTAACTGCAAAATTAAAAACACTCAGTGACTAATTCAGCGAGTGGGCTGTTTCATGTGCAGCAGGCAAATTGCTCAAACTAAATATCTGTTATCGCAGCTCTCTGACATTTTTAGGATTAAAAAGTGCTGATTTATATACGTATAAAAGTCAATGACACGGACAGCAATGTTTGTAAAGCTAATGCACCATCAAATTTTGAGTTTAGCATTCTGCAGTGAGCCAGAAAAAACACGAGGAAAGCTGTCTTAAACAAGCATTTTTATGGCATCATAAAAACATACTTTATTTTCTTTGCTCCCACTACAAAACCGGATGATTATTCAGCGTCTATGAGCCCATCACAGGCAGCTGTTGTTTATTTTCGAGATAGTATGACCCATAGCTCCCATTATGGCAACTGAATGGCTGAACCTCTTGACTGGTTAGTGATTGCTGATCTGCAACAAAGCAGCAAACACAAGGTTATTTCTTTTTCTTCTCACAGCCATTTCAAATATTATTTGGTTGGCAGACCAAAGTGTTCCGTTAACTTGAGCAGCATAGTAACAAAGAATAATCTGTTTCCTTGGGCAAAACATATGCTCTTGTCACGTGTTTGCTTCATTAGTACACTGCCTTAAGCCTGTGTGTTCAAAAAGCATCGTTGTGAAAGAATTTGTGTTCTCACGTCAATACCTTTGCATCTCATTACAACATTACAATAATCAGCGTAATTCTCATATCAACCGGAAATAGCAAATGCTTGTTCCTTTAGGCTTTTGGACAACAAATAAGTACATTTTAGCCACACGGCAGATTCAGTCATCACCTGCTTGTTGGAGCGTTCATCGCTCGTCATCTCATCTGATTTTATTCTAGTCATTTTCATTTAGCTGCCTCTGTAAAGTAGATTAGAGAAGCCCATATGTCAACCCAATAAAATCACAGATAATGATACCCAGAGAGATTCGCTGGTGTCTTTCCCCACATGCATGCCTATCTGTGGCTTCCTATTGTCAGGTACAGCCTTAGGGCCCCTGAGGGTACATAAAGTTTCATAAAGCACGGAACAACATCACCTCTCTTTTCTACCAATTGGGACAGAAAGCTTAGCGGGGAGCTGTCAGAGGAAATATAATCCTCTGTGTGGCTGCTCACAGCGAGAGACTAACTTGTGCAAGTTATATGGGTAACAATTACAGTGGGGCATTCAGGCAGTATCAGATTAAACGTGAGGAATCTGCTTCCGTTTGCTGAAAGAACATTTCACTGGTCTATCTGTATGTCCTCGTAGAGGGCAAAGGAGGAAGAGGAAGAGGCTCCACATGGTACTGCTGCATTTCAGATTGGTTTTTGGCCCCGTTCATTACACACAGGTGATCCAAGATCCAATCTTTAGAGACCACATCTGGATTAGAGACGGCATCTTCAGCTGACGGCTGATCTATGGCAGTTAGAATTGTTTTTAAATTAATCATCAGATTCATTTGTAGCTACCATCACACTGACACTTGATTTGTTTTTCTCTTATAGTTAAAATGCTATTTTATGTAACAACAGTGTGCATAGAGCTCTGTTTTTGCTCTTTCTCTCACTCACACACACACACACGCACATTGACATCAGACACATCTCTGCTGTCAGACTCGTTAAACACATCACAACGTCAGTGGCTATCTCATATCATGTGGTCACAGGAAAGCATCCAGGACGCACTTTAATACCTGGTGGGAACAATCGCACTTAAGGCAAACGCCGGGATGATTGAACAATGTTCCTGTAGACTTATGCACCCTTTGTAGCTTCAACCGCGTTGTATTTTTTGCAGGGCTGAAAGCAGCCTTGTAAGTTCAGAGACATGACACACCTACTGGCTGTTCCAAGCACCTGAGCATATACATACTACATTTATTTATAGTGCTTCTATTCATTCTTGGAATGGCCACTATTCCAGCACTGCACAGCCCATTGCTGACCAACAGTTGTTGTCTATCCAATTTGTTTCCAGTTTCATGTTAACGACAGTAACCTTTGATCTTTTATCCATTAGTCCCAGTGAATTTTTTAAATGCCAAATTGAGAAGGATTCCCTCTTTGTGTTCTTAATATATTTTATCTATATCTTTATATAGAAAATCTGTGATGATAAAGTCACGATGACCTTAACCTATGATCTCTTAAATCTAATTAGTTCACCCTCAAGTCCAAATCAGTGTCAGTCAAAGAATGACCTCATTCTTCAGGTTATTGCAAGAGCAGAATTGATGATGTGCATATGTAGACGGTTAGATGGATGGATGGACACCACAAAAACATAATGGCTTGGGTCACAGCTGCGGCTGGGGTTGATATAGGAAAAGAAAAGTCATCTAAAACAAAGTTGGACAATATAACATCAACAATTGAGTGTTTCAGAGATTGGGAGATTGCCTTGGGTCATTTAGTATGCAGTGTCTGTGTCTATCTTTGCTCATTTGGTGGGAGGGGAACAAGACAAAGAGCCTCCATCCCAAATCGTTAGTATTTAATGACCTGAGGACGAGACTCAACAATTTTTTTTCTAATGATCCTTTCTACTACAGCTTTAACTTCTACTTTTATTACCTCTAAATGAGAATGATCAAGATATAAATGTATTAAGATGTGAACCTGCCCAGCAGACACAGTTAAAATAGGGGTTCTATTATGCCTGTGCCACATTTAACAAGATTTAAATAGCAGCATCACTGAGATGTTACTCTTGCGCGTTCATTCTCCATTTGCAGTCAGACACACATACATCTGACAGCGACTCAGCCGGTCACACATGCTGGCACATGCTGATGAAAATGGAGCTTCCTGCCATCAAGGTTAACAGTGAAATGCATGATTTGAAATTGAGGTATTTTCAAGCTACAGAGGAGTGGCACGGGAGAGGATGAGTGCACCCAGCTGGGGATTTTGAGCTGCCCGATTATCTGACTGACGATTGCTTTTGCTGGCACTGACGGCGGAGACGAGCAGTGGCAGTGGCGTTTGGCTCCCGGCATCAGTCACAAAGCATCATGCACCATTCAGCCCACAGTGGGTGGAAGGGCTGAGGGGTCTCGTCATGTAGGGCATGTCAGACACACCCACAGATCTGTCCCAACAGCGGATTATTTATAGACAGGGAAAAAATGACAGGTCCTGAGGGGAGGAGCGTCGGGTACAGGTGGTGGCTGCAGAATCTGTTGAGGTGTAAAAAGAATGAGGAGGTTTGTTAAATGTCGTAATTGCTTAGAGGATTTTTTGGGAAAAAAAGATTTTCTGTTGGTGGATTCACTGTGTTGTCACGTAAACTTGATCTTTGTTGAGTTTTGAGCATATCTCTAGAAAAACTCTGTTGCCCACTCTTTGCTTCCTGGAATATCAGTGTTCTGCATGCAGAACAACTTATTGATAGTCGCCACTCTGAATTATTAACATGCAGGCAGAGGAGAAAAAAGATCTCTGAAAGATGTGTCCGTAACATTCGTCATTTGTCATGTGTCAGGAAACTACAGGTGCCTTTGAGTATCAAACAAAAGATGTCTGTCTTTTTGTTTAAGTAAGCTTTCGCTTCATAATGCAAAATGCACTCTGTGGTGAGCACGCCCCTGTCCCAAGCATATACAAGGCTTCATCTAAGGTTACAAAAACCAAAACATGATTTACACACTTATACATACGTACTTATGGGTAGTGTAATCAATATCTGTCAATAAACCCTACCAAAAGTTACATACTGGACCTTTAACAACAGCCTCACAACAAATAATATCCAATGAGCAAGGTCAGTGGAGGGGTGTCCAAACATTCTCTTCAAATCTTCTAATATTGGCTGAGCATAATATGTGCCAGAGGCTTTAGAGGAGCATGGTATTCAAAGTTTGATGATTAATCACTGTCTTCTCAGCCAGTCACATTATTGGTCCCATCCTCTCCAAGCAACTGTGCCAATCACAGCAGGACACAAAGCACATTGGCTTCAGCAGGGAGGAATATAGTGTTTCTGTGAGCTGCAGAATGGCACATATGATGTTACTTTGTAAGCTGGACTGATGTGTGTGGGGATAGTGAATGTATGGTTGCTTGTTTTCATAATGATGTGTGTGGTGAAACAGCAAGCTGCATAACAGCTGTTCTGTAAAGTTGATTCATCTGTAACAGATTCAACTAAAACCATGAGCGGCACTGTGGTAACTGCAGTAAAAAGTGCATTTAAAAAAGCGAGGTTTTTCCTCCATGTAAAAATATACACTGCCCTGATAAAAACAAAGTCACCCTATCAATTTTTGGTTGTGCCATCCTTAGCTTTGATTACAGCATGTATTTGCATAGGCATTGCTTCAATAAACTTATGCAATGTAGCTACAATTATTTCATTCCACAGTTTTTTGCTAATGTATTTATGATGGAGTTGGACTGTTAAGTGTTAAGTCTTCTCCAGATTGTCCCATAGATTTCCAATGGAGTTAAGGTGTGGTGACCAATCCATGTGTGAAAATGCTGTCTCATGCTCCTTAAACAACTTCTTCATTATTTGATGAATCTTGGCATTGTCATCTTGGAATATGCTCAAAAAATCCTGGTCATTCAGGATATGTAGGTCAGCTGACCTTATCTTTGGGGCACATAATGTTGCTGAACCTAGACCTGAACAACCCCAGATCATAGCGATGCCCCCACAGCCAAATATTAGAATGTGTGACCTTTTTCTGCCCGAAAGTGCCTTATACCTCTGAACCATCCATCCATCCATGATCTGTACTGCTTTTCCAGGGGGAGCTGGAGCCAGTCCGAGCTGTCTCTGGGCCAGAGGCAGGGTGAATTGTGAATAGACGAGCAGGACCAACCTTACAGAGACTAACAGACATTCACTCTCACATACACACCTGGGGGCAGTTAAGAAGTCTCTAATAAACCAAACCCTAATCTGCATGTCTTTGGACTGTGACAGGAAGCTCTACTATCTGGAGAAAACATACGCACACACTCAGGGAGAACATGCACACTTCACACAGAAAAGTTCCAGGCAAACAGGGATTCAAACTTTCTCGCTGTGAGTGCTAAACAGTCTTCTGAAACATAATAATTATAATGAAAAAAAGGCACCTTCCTTGTTACCCACAAATACTTTTATTAGTGAAGTTACATGTTGCAGCTGAATATCTCTGACCTCCCTTCCCCATAATAAAGGCTCCGTCTGGGATAATGAAAAACAACAATTCATAGAATCAGGTGATTGGTGAAAATGAAGTAACATTAACAGATAACAGATAGAGCAGGAAGAAACTGACACTTTAGATACATGACTCACCTAAAGCCTTCAGGTGACAGTGTGGATTTATTGTGCCTATTTTTGATGTTGATGAATCTGTGCAAAGAGTTTGTCGTCAAAGTGTCTGTTGTATTACTCAGGACTGTTATGCTATTCTGCACATTTCCATGAGCAATTCAGTAAAGGCCATCTGAAGTGTGATTTGGCTGAAACATCAGCACCCTTGCTTCCCCTACTCTCTTATTTCTTGCACTTAGCTTGGCAACCAGAGCTCTCACAAAGTCTCACACACGCATTTCAATCAGTTCACACGCCACACGTGACATTTCTCATTCTGATAAGTGATAAAAGTCACCACATATAAATGAGTAATCTATGAATCGAAGGTGCCAATCACCCAATCAGGAAATAGTATTTCTTGTTGCCGGGTAAATACACTGGTTGCAGAAAAAGAAAAGTGTCTCACGTCCGCCCGCACGGCTGGACAGCTGGAGTCACGAGACTAGGTTTTCTCACTCATCAGCACCCCTCCGATCTCACTCCACACTTGACAGCCCTGTTGCCAACTTGTCATTATACTGTACCTGCTGCATCAAGCACAGAATCACCAGGTACATCTCAAGATAAAGACCAGAGATCTCTTCCAGTGGCTTTTGTACCAAAATGAAAATCAGAAGCAAATGTCTCCTTGCCTAATTCTACATCATGGTGGAAAATCCATTGTTCAATTTCCATAATTTAATTTGATAGCATGATAATCGTGCATGCAAGCATGACTGTGCTGTTACTTGATGTGTAACAATACGTGTTCTTTGATACTAATCACGTTGGTCACACGATGGATAATTCATTACAGATCACTGACAGAAGCTGTTACACACGTTCCCGCACTTTGAGTGTGGTGTGTGTATAAAATGTTGTTTGATAATTAGAAAAAACTGCAAATGCAGTTGATTCAATATTTCGCAGAGCTTGGGAAAATGAATGTGAAGACACACTGAAGAAAAGAGAGGGAAAAACGTCAAAGTGGATAGAATGTGTTTGTGATGATAAGCCAGGATGGATTATTTTCCTGCTTCTCTGACAGCTCAGATAATGGAATTTATTTAGGACGAATGGAGACGCCACAAGTGCCGCTCTTGTAACAATAGATTCTCAATTTCTTCGCCAGTCTTGTCATACAGATCTGCTGAATTGGGTTGCGCTGAATTGCTGGCGTGTTCTTTCTAGCCTGGTCCTCTCCAGGCTGATTCAGTGTGACGCTGGGTCCATGAGGTGCTCACTAAGAGCACATCTGCAGCTTTCTGCTGCCTCACACTGCTGGCACTGTGGCTAATTGCAAGTGTCATGCTTTTTCATGGTGTGTGTGTGTGTGTGTGTCTGTGTTTTCTCCTGCACAGAAGAGGAAACATATGCAGTTTAAAAACTGTAGTGATGGAAATGATTTTTTATCTCTATATTCTTTATTGCGATCGTATATATCGGGTCAATGTTTTTTTAACTTGCATATCCACATCTATATTTCAATCATGTAGTGAATTGACTTAAACTTGAAGGGTGGGGAACTATTTGCACATTTAAAATGTCAGAAAATTCAAGTTCTTGACTACATGAAGAATAACATAAACTCTTCCAGTGGCTGCAACAGCCTCACTTATCAAGGTCAGATGGTTGTGATGATGATGATGATGATGATGATGATGATGCTTTACCAAAGTCTCCTGCACCTGAATGAGCTCACTCACCAGAAAACTGCCGCAGTCTATTGGTCCATAGTCCATCAAGCTTTGTATGCTTCAAGTTGTAATGATGTTATGAACAAGATATAACTGTAAATTGATAATAGCACGGTTTAAATAGTTAACACCTTGGAACAGTTGATTGCACCATCTCAGTAAATATTTTATGCTGTGTTGTACAGGATTACATGTGGAATGGTTCACAGCACGGTCTGACACTATAGACTGCATCCACTGTCATTTTCACCCTTGAACACACACACACACACACACACACACACACAATCAGCCACATAGAGAGAATACAGACAGAAATAGCAGCTCCCTTCCCTGTAGCACTCATCAATCCTCTTTTGTCCGAGGTTGCTCTCCTCAAGCTCAGGACAATGATCACATCTCTACCTGCTTCATCTACAACCTTCCCTTAAAGATGCTCGGGCCCAAAAGGATTCAAGGTTGTGTATTCAAGTGGTCAAGCTGGTCTCAATCTCCGTGTGAGTATTTATGGAAACCTATCAGTTGTCCTTGAGCCACTGACTCAGCAGTTGAGCAGGTGCTCTGCTCCCCCATTAAGTTTTACATTATAATTCTGTACAACAAGCAATTTTATAGTGTATATGACCGTCTTTGATTAATAGCGCTGTAGTTTCCGGGCCATTTTACAACCAAACTTTCATATTAGCCTCAAATGTAATTGGATATCATGTGACTTCTTCCCTTCACCAACAAGCCAACATGATCTTTTCTTTTTCTTGCCCTCCTTTCTTGGCCACACTTTCTGTCCTTCTGCTGCTCAAAAGATGTAAATCAATTACTTTGAGGTAATCATACACTGTATTAAGGCTTGCATCTCCACCTGAGAGAGAGGTTTTATCAATACTTTAACACAGATTGCTTTCATTCTTCCTCTAGTGTCTATTCAAAGTGCAGATTACACACTCACCACAAAGTGGAAATAAAGACAAAAATCAACAGTTTATTGAGTAATGTCTTGGTCCTGCTGTGACCTGTTCCACTTGTTGTGTGATTAAATAATTCAGACACATGTGATGAGATGCACATAACACACTTTCATTGAAGCCATTATACAAATTGTGAATATGAATATTTCACCCTATAGATATATATATATATATAGAGGCCTTACAGGGATAACGCCTGTGTTTAACCCCACACTTTGCAGTTTAGCACAGCAATCCACGTGGCTCTAACCATTCTGTGTGCCTCGGTACCTTTTAGGGATGTACTGTAGTATTAAATTTTAACAGGACGGGTCTTGCAGGGCCAGGTGATGGCTTATCACACCCATAGAACGGGAACACTAGAGCAGGCTGAGGCATGATCTGTCTCAGCAAAGCTATTACAGGGTTCAGTGAATCTAAGCACAGCCATATGGTGTGTGATAAGCAGGTGTACGTACAGTAAACGTAAGTGCACGTGTGTGCAGTTTTGCTGTGCGCACACGTTTTTGTCGCGCAGTTTCTGTCAGCGCAGCCTTTTCTACTTCAGCTTCCATTCAAACGAGTTCTCTCAGCACTCAGCTTCAGACGGCAAAAACATCCCGTCTGTCTCGATCCTCTTTTATAGATGCTTCTAAATCCATAAAATGTGTACGTTGGCATCAGGGAATAGATTCCCAAAAAATGTTAACATCATTTATGATGACCTTGTAGGGTAGATAGAACATATTTTAAGATACTCCTCACAATATTGGAGGGAAGTTGAAGTATCTGCTTAGAGGTTTCGAACTTGCAGTGTCTACTGAGTGTGAATATGCGTCAAACTTCAGCACTGAAAGCTGAACCCTCGCAGTTCTTCATTTTATCCCCGTGTGTCTGCCTCTCTTTTTCCTCCTTCCTTTTCCAGACTCCAGCCTTCTATATCTCTCTTCTTTTCTCTGTATGTTTCACACAGAAAAAGAAGACATGCAGTGGGGATGGAGGAGGCAACCTATTTTCAGACCGGCGTGTAATTAATCATAAGTGGAGGACTGTATGATAGTACCGTCTGTCCCACCTTACACCACATTTTCTCCCACTTGTTCTCAATCCATCGCTTCCTCTTGTGCTTCTCTGAACTACACTTTAATTTTTATCCTGTCCTTTCATTTATTCAAGTGATTTTTTTTTCTTCTCTAATGCTGTTTTTTAATCTGGCATATTAGTTGTTATTTAATGAGCACAAGCATAGACACACACATTTATAATTATATCATAACCAATAGGAATAACTGCACAACTCGTTTTATGTTGCCTCTTAAGGGCTGATTCCACTGCAGTCGTCACATAATCCATAAACTCTCCATCTTACGCGTGTGCTATACATACGATGTTATTGTTAAGTGTGCAGGATGTGGACAGATGGTGAAGAGCACAGTCTCATTTGTGTGTAATAAGTCGTTACTAATTGTCTGCAGATTGGATCAATGTCTTCTTCTGCCGCAGCTCAGTACCTTTGACATTTATCAGTGCGGGTAAATGGCAGCTGAGGAAAAGTCCTCTTTTTTACTTATGATTAAGGCAATTTTGCTGGCATCTGGTGGACTTTGGTCAATGAGTCCTTTCTTGTGTGGACCACTGGGAATGTATTTCAAAAGTTTGCCTTAAGCATTTAAACAGTTACTGCAATTCCAGTTCAAAGCATTTTATAGAGTGGCTATGAACGTTTGCAAACTGCATTTATACCCAGCATTGTGCGGTGTTCATACACATACCCAAACACATACAGTGTTATTCCGATCATGTTGTTATTTGCATCAGGATGAGGCAGGAGATTGAAAGGGAAAGTGTCTCTGCTTTGGAGCAGCAGCGGAGTCTCAACAGCGGAAAATTAACACATGATGAGAGGAGTGATAACCAAGAAGGTGACAGTAGTCGATACATATGTACATTAAATATCCACCAACTACGTCTGTGAGAGCGATACAGAGAGAGAGATCATGAACTAACCTTGGCTGTAGCTTTCTGTTTTGCTTCCCTGTCCAGGGCAAACACCACGACACCATGTCGTCAACTTACTCTGCTTTTATCCGTCTATATTATAACACTTGTCCACTGTGGACCCCGTTTTTTTTATTTAGGTTATTGGACGGCAGTGGGTTGTGGCAACAGACCAAAACATAAACCAGTGAAAATTGAAATAGTGAATAAAGTGGCTGCACGATCGTTATCAATGACACTAACAAAACACCCACAGGCGTCGAGCACTATAGCTTTGCTCCAGATTTTCCAATCAGTCGACGGTGACATCCATTTAAAACCCAGGAGAGATGATGGATTAGTTATCAGACGTGTCACTGTCATTTTTCATGAGGGCAAAGAAAAGCCATGTGCAGCTCTGATGCAGATATTAGTCTTACGGTCAGTGTGTGTTTGTGTTTGTGTGTGTGTGTGTGTGTGTGTGATTGACTGGAGGGGGACTGGCGGTGATGACTTCACCTTTTGACTCTTGCAGTCATCCTTGGTGGCTGCTTGACGAGCCGGTCCTCATCTGTCACAGTTACACTGTGTGCATCACTTCATTTTCCACTGCAGCAGACACATGTCCACCTGGGCTATGTGGAGTCACACTGGAATGGATGTTTGTGTGGCTCAGATTTAATACTGTCACTGCATGCAGAGGTACTTGGATGCCAGACACACACTTGGATCTTCACCCCAGCATAATGAGAGTGGGGATTTATGAATTATATTATAAATTGTAGCATATACAGACATTCTTTGTCATTCTACCATCACATGTGTATCTCTTCTGTTGGCTGCCATTGGCTACTATGGTGTCTATGAGACAGGAGGATGGGTGAATGGTCCTCTTTGGCAATAAGACACGTTCGACACGTTGGAAATTCACCAACAATGGGTATGTATTGGGACAAATTTTGTCTCGATACGTACCCATTGCTGGAGAATTTCCAATAAACATTACTTAACTGTTGGATTGATCATCTGGGTCCTGAAAGCCTGGTTTATTCTGGCTGTATTCAGCTTGAGGCTGTGTGTGCTGGAAATGGGCAAACTCTAACTCTAATGCCACTGAATGAGGGAAATCTGCTTAATGTGCCCCGACTGAAATGTTCTTCTTTGAAAAGTTTAAATCTAAATCACTCTACACTGTGAAAAAAAGTCCATTGATGCACGGCCTTGAATAAAATGTCTTCTTTTTGTAGCCCTGTGTTATATAAGATCCTGCTGCTTCTGTTGTTTTGCTTTATCTGCTTTTCAACATGATAAAATCTGTCGGTATTTCTTTTTTTATTTCTGTCTCGAGTTAATGTTTGCACCATTTCCGTTGCTGCAAATCTTCTCTCAATTCTCAGAGTTTTTTTCAGAGCATTTTAGGAAATCTTGCACAGTGATAATAATTTTCCTCTAGGCTCTAAAATACAACCATTTGAACCAGCATGAGAGACGTAGTGTGTCAGTGCTTCTAAATCAGAATGTGGTTTTGTGCAGTAAATAGTTCACACTCATGTTGCTCTCACCTTCACAAACAGTTGCTGGATTTCTTTTCACCTAAAATGAGCTGTGAAAACAGCAACAACAACAAAAAGAGCCAAGTTGAGGGAAAAAAAAGGTTTTCAGGTTGTTTGAAAACTTGAAAACTTTCTTTGGTTATTTTTTTTACCCCCACATATTGTATTTCTACTTAAAGGCACAAACTATTTTATATAATTTTCCACAGAAGAAAATCACTACCAACTGATGAGAAATCGACCACATGAAATTAAAATAACTATAATTAATATGAACAGTAATTTAGAGCAGACTAATTGGCCTGTGAAGCTCGATGCTCCTCGTCATTGGAAAAGGTTACAGAAACTCTATGCTCTTGTTAACATCTATCTATCGACAACAAAAGCCCCATGAACGCACACACAGATACACACATGTCACACCTTAGGAATTATCACCATCAATCAAATTTTAGACTAACCATTAACAGCAATCAGTTCTTCTTAATTAACTCTTATTAAGCTGTAATCACTGATAACTGTTTATGTAATCAGACCATCGTGGTTTATTTTGAATTATTGAAGACAAAGATAACATGATGACAGAAACACTTGGTCGATCCCTTATCACTTATCACTTGTTTTTACACGTTAGAAATCTATTCTATTCTATTTTACTCTGTTTCACTAAATGAACTTGAAATGATCATGTCAATTAACGTGACCTAACCCAGTCTGAGCCCGGCGATCATTTCTGAATTTCTGTCTGAACCCGGCCCGACCCGTTGAGCACTATTTTAAATGCAACAAGTCGCTCAGATTGACCATATTCTCTGTGCTTTTAACCTATCATGCATTGCTTAGTACTTGCTCCATTAGTGCATCATTAACCTTTAAGCAATGTATGTTTTCAAATCACGTACAGTGTTGCCTCCACTCCCACCCCCACCCCCACTGCTGTTGGTTTAAGGAATGAGCCTGCCCCTAATGTTTTTCTTTTCTCATTTGTTGAGTCACTTCTATGTATTTTCAAAAGCAGCCTCTCCATCATCTCCCCTGCCCAGTATGTCAACACCAGCCTTTCTGCAGCAGTTGGAGTCTATCGCACTATTTCACAGGAAATTGAACACACACACACACACTCACATCATATCTCACCAGCATGCAAAGACAAACATCCACAAATAATCTCACACACACAAAAGCACATAATGCATGACCACAGACAAATATATATATATATTATATATACAATATATATATATATATGTATATATGTGTATATATATATATATATATATATATATATATACATGAAAATATTCCCAGTGTTTCAGAGGAACTGCCTTGTGTGTTCAGCCCAAAATCTCTCCGCTCATACATGATTAAGTGAGTCTGGGTGTTATTATGGAGAAGATGCAGAGTATTAGATGGCCTCAAAGATTGTGTCAGGGGCTGAAATCCCATCAGATTTTGATAATAAAAAGACACTTCATCTAGCCAGTTTCCCCACACTGGTTCTTTGCACTCATAATAAAAACTCCTGATGCCTGCCTGGCGCTCTAACCATCCTTGTCAAATTCCCTCCCTCTCTCCCATCCTAAAATATAAGCTCAATAATTACGACTTAATCTTCCTAATATCCACCATTCATCTGCCAAAACATTTCCCAGGAAGAGGCACGGAGTTATAGCCCAGCAGCATTAAATACGTTTATCTCCTCTCTGACACGGTAATGTGACATTAAAATAGGTGCCTACCACTATACGTGAGTGGGTGATAATCAGCTAATTTATGGGGACCTTGAGCGATCAGTAAGACCTGGGATGAGAGGCAGGAGAGCAGCAGCAGGAGGGGGTGGACCCAACAAAATTGTCTTTCACCGGGTCATGATAAACATGGGCACAACAGAAGCAACAACAGCCAATCTGTCACCTTGTAGAAAGGCATGAAGACAGGAATGAGTCTACAAGCTGCCTGCTCCATTTTTTTCTCTCTGTTGCGTCTGTCAGGCGCCTGTGAGAGGATGAGCTGTGTATGGATAATGAGAGGGGTATAATGCCAAATCATTGCCTGCCACAGTTTGTCAACATTGCAGGCACTTTCTTAATGTGCTTTCTCTGTCGCAAAATAAATTATAAATTCACTTTTGTCACTTAACCCTCCTCCTCTCTCTGTCTCGCTTCACAGTGGAGAGTAACCCGTGCCAGAACAACCCCTGTCTCCATGGAGGGAGCTGCCTGCAGGAAGGTGACGGCTATAGCTGCTACTGTCCTCAGGGCTTCTCTGGGGAGAGCTGCGAGATCGGTGAGTTAGGTCTAGTCAGAGGGAGTCAAACCTCAGAGGTTGGCAAGTGCACACTCATGCTGTGTCACTGTGGCATAAGGGAACGAGAGACAGCCATATGCTGGGGTAACATTTAGCATATGTACTTTCAGGCTGTCAGTTTTTTCAAAAAATGATAACGTGAAGATATTTGCATCCCTGTTGATGTCATTGCTCTCACAGTGGAATTTAAAGGTTTGAATAACAAGGGCCTTTCTGCATGGAGTTTGCATGTTCTCCCCGTGTGGGGTTTTACTGGTTTCCTCCCACAGTCCAAAAACATGCAGATTTGGTGGATTAGGCCAGCTGGACACTCTAAGAGTTTAGTTTTGTGGGTTGTTGTTTGTCTCTATGTGGCCCTGTGATGGACTGGCGACCTGTCCGGGGTATGATCACCTTTCGTCCTATGTCAGCTTGGATTAGCACCAGCACCCCCCGCAACCTTCATGTGGAGGCTAAAGTGGTAGAAGATGAGTATGAACTTTCCTTGTAGGTTTGAACAGATATCTTCACCTTGGATAAAAAGCCCCAGTGTACTTCTGTGAGCTTTGCTTTCTTATTTTTATTTGTTATTATTATTTATATAAGTCTGGAGCCAGTCGCACTCAAAGCAAATCCTTCCACTCAGCTGTTTGAGGGGAAAATGTGTCCATCATAGACATGTGCTGTTGAAGGTCTGTCCACGCCTGAATGTGTGAGAGGGAGACGTGCAAGGACACATGGGCCACAGAGGAGCTGTCTGCTCAGTGAGGGGTGGAGTATCCGATGAAAGTGCTGGAGCAGTGGCACGTGCTGCTGTGGATGAGGGAAGACGGAAAACAAAAAGTAGATATCATGAAAAACACAACACAGTCTGAGAAACATTCAGCCCACAGGATTCAATTGAGTTGGAAAACATCACAGTCAGTGCAAAGTTGTTGCTGACAGCGTTCAGTCTGGCACATTGATTCATGGACGCTGGCCAAAGAACTGTAAGTTGAACTTAAACAAATATTAGATCACTACATAAATAAGATTTACTGTATTGTGGTGAGATGTGGGCGTTTTACACCTCAAGCCCCTTGTGGTTTCAAGGCTTATGTCTTCTTTTGGTAGTTAGGCTACCTTCTTTAAACACAACCTATTTTCAGCATCAAGCTCCACTTACTGCATTTAAGGTCTTTGTAGCAAATCCCCAAGGACAGTGATAAAATGTTTATTTGAGTGCATTAAGTAGTTTGAGGATGAAACCTAAGCAATTATTAAACAAACTGTGCCATGTTTTCCCTATTTTTGAATACATAGCTCATTGATGCATGTGTTTCACATGCCTCATTACTTATGGAAAGGTTCAAAGATCAGAGGTGAAAGGTCAAAAGGGCATATTGTCCTGGCTCTGATGCTAAGATAGGGTGTATGTGGAAATCAATCAGACATTCTAGCATTGGATCAATCAATTGTGACAAATTGTGCTTGTAAACTGCATGAATTACATGCTCACTGAGTTTTTAAATGATTTGCTGCAATCAATTTTGTTTGGGTTGGTAATTGAAATAAATTACCAGCATTACCTTAATGTTGGGAGTGGCACATTTATGTAGTTCATAGTATTTCTTATGTTTACTGATTCGTTCTGCACTTGTTTCCCCTCAGCTTTCTTCTTTCAGGAAGGTTTAATTGGTGTTACTTATGTGTTGTGATGTTGATTATGTTGCTAAACAGCTGCAAATATGATGTTTTTACTATTAATCCTGACTAAAAGCAAAAAGGTTAATTGCCAAATGCTCAAAACAATATGGTAATTAGACCAAAAGACATGTACTGTATGCCATAATCGCTGTATTGCTTTTCATACCCGTGGCTCATATTTCCTTCACCTTGCATTTTCGGTTGAGCAGCTTATTGTAGGCCACATACATTCTCCTCCAATTGTAAACACATTTTGATGCATGCAACATAACCCAATTACAGCCATGGAGGCATATTAACCAGGTTTGTGCTCTCCATGTGAAATCATAGTCAAAATGGGGCAGTGGCAACACAGCTGCAGCAAACAATATCGTCTGTAGGAATTGGCTTATGGCCACAATTATTTGAGAAGATGCATTTTGGGGAGTTGCATTATTGATGGTGTGTGTTTCTACTGTGAGTCTGTAGTTAATATTTATGAGGGCAAGGCAGAGGAAGAGAGATAGAGAGAGGGGTGGTGTGGACATCTTAGTGTTAGCACTTCAGCTACACTAGATCCTCATTGTGAATATGTTCTCATCGTCAGTATCCCTCTTTTTATCCTCATTCCCTCATGCCAGTAAAGACTGAAAGTACTTACCTCCTTCACCAACCCTTGTTCAAAAGAGTGTTTGATCGTTATAATGATTTTTTGAGTGTGTCATGTCGACATTTCTAAAGTGACATAGTTCTCAAGTAAAGAGTCAGTAATGGTGTGTAGTTCAAGGCCAGGTTGATACCAAAAGCCCTGGCATTGCCCTCAAATGTTTATTATACACACTATTGAGGGCAGGTTAATATGAAATATAACTTTGTTTTTCTAAATGTAAACTCTGTGGTTTGCAGAAATTGCAGCATACGGTCGTGGTGGCTGGTTGCAGTAGGCTATAACACCCACGTCAGAAATGTAATCTCAAGTGGCTGAGTCCTGTAACCAGTGGCCAATGATTGGATGCTATGGCATTGCTACCTCTAATAGTTATGGAACAGACATGCACAATAACTGGCTTTTCTTTACAATTCCTGGATTATCCATTGCAATCCCTAATCCAGCACAAACATGTTGTTTTTCCCAGTCAAAACCAAGTGAGTTCTCATAAATCTCAGTTTGGTCCCTCACATTATGCCACAGGATCGTACATGCATGTCATCCTCTGTCTCAAAATGTAGACAGAAATGTCAAACAAGTCAACAAGATCTAAGATGTGTGTTGTTCTCTCCTGTTGATCATTACACCGTTTTGGATCTTGCAGCAGCAGAATAAGTGATTAATGAGACACAACACTGCCTGTCAGTAAGATGGCTATATAACGGCTATGTATTCAGACACGGAAATAAATTATATTTTTCTTTCACCACTGCTGGAACAAATGTTTGTTCCCAGATATGAAAGAATAAAATATAGCCCAAAATAAACTAAGGGAAAAAACAGCCCCGGGGGATTCTATGTCACTTATTATGCAAAGATAAAAATAGTAGATATATCTGTCTTAATGTCTCTAATCCTTCTACTGGTTTACACACAAATGCAGATAAGCAGTGAGAGCAAGTAAGTGAAAATAAGATTTGCCGTCCTTTAAAGCACTTACACAACGAGTACAACCACAGAAGCTGTTTCCACTTATTCTGCCCGATTACACCTTTATTACACTGTTCTGAGAGTGTGCACACAGTGTGCAAACTCATCATGATGGGGTCACACTATCATTCTGATTAACACAAAGAAATGATGTGTTATAGTTATCATATCATTTCCAACATGGCTCCACCCTCTCAGACCTGAGCAGAGGTCTAATCAGCCAGAGTAATTGAAAAACCTTATGAAACAAGATCCACGAGGACAAAGAGGGGACCACGACCTATCAAAGTGGGTGAAGCATAGGTGCAAATTGAAAAGTGAACAGAAAAGAGTCTATATTAATATTATTAGTGACACCAGAGCTGTTCCAAATGTTCAAGGTGTTTGATCTGGAAAGATTCAAGGTGCTTTTGACAAAGGTGAGAGGCACTGACCATTTTGAGCTTCAGAGCAATCCATAAAAATGAAAAGGTTGCACAACTGTGCAGTTACGCAAAATGTGTCCACCAAACATTTTCATTGCAACAGCATTAGTAGTGAGTGTTCAGTGTTCAGTGTTCCTGCCCACTCACCAAACGTACACAGTGCAAGGACAGAGGATCAGATGTGGAGTGGAAATGAAAGAGGCTTCATTCTCACTATTACAAGTCAGTGACTCATATTTTGACTCTGTTATTTAGTGTCTAATGTTTCTTTAACCCTCGGAACACAGAGTATTCAGGCTGCTTTTTTCCTATTACCATGATAAATAGAGGCTATAAGAATGTGCAGTATAGAGTGTCTCATATCCTTTTACATTAACACACTTTAACATTTTTTGTTTTCATTTTCACCAACTATATAAACACACCTGAGCAGTACTCAATCTTTTTAAAATTGGATTGAATTAGTGCAACTGTTCAAATGTTGCTACTTTTGAACAAAAAGAAAAGAAAAACGATTTATTCTGTGACTTCTGCACAATTATTTAAATGAATTATAACTTTGACTCAACAACACATAAGAAGACAAAAAAACACATTCTGTAAAGCCTGAAGATGTGACCTATAAACACCCCCCCCCCCCCCCAGGATGTCTATATAAGGAGTTATGTATTATTCCCATAGCAATTCACAGAGGGTTATATAGACCAGTACCTGTTCTGCATCTCACTATCAATGGACCATACTCATCATCAGTAAACATATTAGGTTTTAGATTTGTTTCTCCTGCTTTGATAAGTCAAATTCCACCCTTCTTAATCCCATTACTTCCTAATCACTGCAACATTAGAACGTCGCTCTCCCTGTGATTCATGACAACACAACCTCGACTCAAGGTCAACTTATTTGTTTTGACAAACTTTAGTCAAAGCATAAACATCAGTTCAGTGGCACCTGTTTATCTGTTAATGAAGCCTGACTGATACAGTCACAAGCCCCAGAACTGGCAGGCAAATTGTTTAATTAGTTGACATGTTTTTTTTTCAACGTGACACTGATATTCACTACTTCTATACTTTCCAATTCAACCACACATGGAAATTGAGGTCAGCACAGCACATAACTGGCATGTCAATTCAATTAATGTCATTTTTGTGACAACTGCGTTCTTTTCTGTTTGATTCAATTGCGGTTTGTTGTACAGAAAACAAATTAACCTTCCTCTGAATACAGGTCCACAAATAACCGTAAATAGAACAGGAGCGAGGGCAATTCTATCTGCTCGGCTGTATGTTCTTCAGAAAGGCCCCACATTTGTCCGTCAGTCAGTCAGAAGACAGAAATGGAACAGGCAGGTAAATAGAGTTGAGCTGCAATCTTTCATATGCATCAGCCAACAGTCAGAGAAAGTGTTTTATTCATGGATTTTTCAGAATTAACACTGCGAGCCGGTCACAAAGTTTGACTTTCTGATTTTAAATGCAGAATGTGCCGTAAAATCAAGACAGAAAATCACCCCATTAAACTGAGGAAATGACTCTCATCACACTGTTCTCTCTTCCTCTCTTCCAACCACTGTCCTTCCTCCTCTCTATCCATCTTTCCCGTATCCCATTGTGGATTCCCCTCCTCCATTCAGTCTGTCATTTGCATGATGAATTAGAGGAGATAACCGAACCTGAGCTGCCTCAGACAATTTGGCCAAAGTGACATGCTCCACTGGCTGTGACATTTTTTTTTTCTTCCTTATTCCCCTCATCAACATTCCTCTTATTTCTCCTCAGCTCTCCAAAATCTCCTCTAGGAAATCAGTCGGAGTGTTGGTGGGCATAACACACAACATGAGAAAGAAGAGCATAGCCACTGAATCATTTGTATGCACTTCCAGCCCAAAGTGCAAGAAAAGTGTACCTCAAAAGGCTGTCAGCCTCTCCCACAGGAGACAAAATGTTCCTGCATTATTTTTCAATGTAACCTTCTTCAAAGTGAGTGTAGAGAGATTCTTCTTTTCACATATTATATATATGTGTTCTGTGATGTCTTTTGTTTTTTTGGCAATGGACGAAAACACCATGCGCTAAAGCGCCCTCTTGGGTCACAAGCCAGGGTTTTAAATGAAGGTCAGATTAGGTCAAAATGAAACAAAATCACCAAAATTAACCAATAGAGTTACAATTTTATTTTCAGTGACACATTAGGCAGCCATTGAGATATCAATCATCAATAACATACCAAGGCTTTCTTACATATCGTCAAAGATACAGGTACCACCAGTTACTTTCATCACCAAGCAAAATAGCTATGGGAACTCTAAATTAATCAATATCAGAAATTAGATCAGAACGGTACTTTGTGATTTGCAATTAAATCGATTCAGTAAATGACGAGTGATTACCAGCCACATTCCTACAGCACTTTCTAATCACTCATAGAATCTCAGGATCTTAAGCACTGCATTACCTAGCTTGCTGGTGGCAGAGGCGGCCACAAACATCAGATTCTTTCCACAATCTTACAACAGTTGCAGTTGCAACACTCTCCACCGTCTAACGGAGTTGAATGTGCACCCCTTCGGTCAACTTGAGCAAAACACATTAAGCAGCAACATCTTGTGCAGCATCTTGGCTCACAGCAATGTCCTCGAGTGTTCTGCTCGACGGGAAGCACACCTGAATGTTATTATTATATTTATTTTTCACCTCTCCACACACTCTGGCCTCATATCCAATCATGGTGATTAGATCTGAGCCTTTCCACTTCCTTCCTCCCCCTCTGCCTTCCATTACCTCTCTCTATGTTTTTATCAAATATGATTTTTTTTTACCACACATTTATTCATTTGACAACATCTTCATATCTAAATACTTTCTTGCTACTCTTTCACCCCCCCACCCCCCCAACCCCCACTATTTTTGCCCCTGCTCTCTTTTATTAATCCTCTTTGTCCCCCATCTATCAGTCCTTTTCCCAATTGTCTGTCCGCTCTCCCGCCTCCATCGCCCCCATCCTATGATGTTCCTGCAGTATATTGCTCTATTGGATGTTTGTTGGCAGTGCAGAGATTGGGGTGAAAACAGGCCTGTAGCCCCCCCACAGCATTTCTCACCAATAACACATTTCATTTCCTCCCCTTTGCTGTTCCTCACTCTACCACAACCCCTCACCTCTCCTCAGCACCACCTTCTCTTTCTCTCTCTGTCTCTCTCCCTTTCCCTCGTTCTTTATTTTCCTTTCAAAGGCCAGTACAATTATTCATACCAAAATGCCTTTGTACTCATGCATAAAATGATATTCATTCAAGTTCACATGCATACTCACGTCCATACTCAGATCTCCAAATGTTCTCACAAGGGTTTGCACAAAATATTTTCTCTCTTTTACTTTCTTTTTTTCTCTCTCTCTTTCTTTTTCTCTCTCGCTCTCCTTCTCACACAAAAATGGCCTCAAACACAAAGCACACACACACACATACTGATTTCTATGACTTCAGATTCACCATAACCTAAACCTAACCACACAACATGTCTTCACCTTGAAATGTAATCATTTACATTATGGGGACTTGCTTTTTTGTCCGAATAAGGAAGACAAGTCCTTATAACGTGTAACAGTTGTAAGTCCCCACAACACACACACACAGGTCGGCACAGGTATTCTTCTTAGGACACTGCATTAACTTCCATTCACTTAAGATGAACACAATTCAAATCATACCCCTAAACTTGATCGGATCCTCACAAATGAGGACCAGGATTTTGTCTCCATGAGAACTTTTGGTCCTGACTAGGTCAGTGTTTAGGTCGGGAAAAAGTTCCCAAAGGGGAACACACACACACACACTCACTAACATTTATAAATCCAATATATACTCAAGACTTTATGACGAGCTAATGCATAACTCATGTTCATAAAGGCCAAGAGAAGCGGTCCTGAGTTTCTGTATTAGCTAATTCCTCCTCTGGGACCCACTCCACTCACTTTAGATCATATGATTGAGCCTGAAACATTCATGAGGCTCAGGCTAATAATATAACCAGCCCCTCACCTCGCTCACCGGTGTTTCCACAGATCTTAGTGATGAGGTCAAAGATGACAGGGGGGAATGGTGAGGACAGGCTGCAGCTGAGGATAATGGATGTTTTATTGTAGGTACACGCAGACTCATGAGATGTTTGTCAGCGGATCTGTCAGAATCAGGGGATTTGGAGTGAACTGAGGCAGCGGGTGAAATTGGCATGCTCGGACCTCGAGGTATTGAATGCAGTATAGCTGGGTTATCGCCAAAAACATAGGACCAAGGAGGAAAGCACAAGATAGATTGGTTCTCAGTGCTTGGTGAGGGTAGAAGAAGTAGAAGCAGGCAGATAGAAAGGGTCCATGCTGCCATGCTGCTCCCCGCAGGACATCACATTCACTCTGTCATTAATGATTGAAAATATTTATGTGTGGGGCTCCAAATCCTCCAGGTTCTAGCAGCTAGGTCAGTATGTTGTGGATCTCTATTGCTGCTCCTTTTCAGGCAGTGTTGTGTCCAGTGCTGACCACCATAGTGAAAGAAAGCACCATTATAAAATGATGATTCATGTAACAATGAAATATTTGATGGGTCACACAGAACAACAGCAGAGACAGTCTGTGGCAAAACATGGTACCTCTAGGACCTTGATGTTTTATTTCTTATTGTTTTCTTTTTCTTTCTATTTTTTTGTTGGACAGTGTGTATCAGTGTGTACATTTGTGTCCCAAAGAGTCTCCTGAGATCTGCCATGAGTGCGCTGAAATCTGTTGTTCACGAATACAAGTCACTGTAACTCTCCACATATTCTCCTCGACTGACTCTTTGAGATCATTTCCCTGCTTTTTCTTTGCAAATATAACATTATATTCTGTGCACTGTGCGACTGTGTCATGGAAATCAGTATGTGCTGGTTAATATTGATACTATGGTGATTGTCACTAGGAATTAATCAGATACAGATACAGATCACCAGTCCTGGTTGATTTAGAAGTATTTGCTGTACTAAAAATCACTAAATCCTAAACTAAGCACTGTTATAGTGAAAAGAAACAACATTTATTTTCAGTGAATCAATCACTCACTCATCTCCTACCACTTTATCCTCTACATGAGGGACACTGGGGATGCTGGTGCCAATCCCAGCTGACATAGGACAAAAGGCGGGGTACACCCTCGACAGGTCAACCATCCGTTCTCACACTCGCTGTCAATTAATTTGCCTAAATCTGTATGTTTTTGAAATGTGAGAGGAAACTGGAGAAACGGGGAAAACATACAGAAAGGCCCTTCCTCTGACCGGGTCCTGAACCCAGGTGTTCATCCTGCAAAGGCAAGAGTGCTAATCACTCCAACCGTGTGGCCCATGAAAGCCATTCTAAATAAATACATTTTAAGAACAAACACAAATCAGAGGGTAACCTCTTACAAAGCTTAGGACCAGCATCCGCAAAGTCACCTCGGGACATCCATATAATGGGTAGTTTTATTTCTGGTGAAGTATTCTTGTTTTCCTAAGATACTTCACCAAACAGACAGTGATGTAACAACAAATGACTTGGCACAGTGACTTAGATGAGACATGCATGAGGCTTGATGGGAAAGTAAAAGACAGTGTGCACGGCTGCAGCGTGATTGATGACCATCAGTTTGTCACAATTTGTTGGCAACACAGGAGCTCTTAAAAGGCTGATATTGGCTGGATCAGCCTGTATTAACGTGCCTCATTAATTCATCCACACCACCGGATTCCTCCGTCAGCAATATGAATGGTTGTGGTCCCCCCCCCACCTGCCAGCACCGCCAGGAAAGCCTGATTGGAGCTGCAGGGCAGGAGAACATGACACATTTTACTCATGCAAACTGATCACGGCACCATATACACATGAAAACGAGCAGATACAATCTCTGAAACATGCTTGTGTGGACCAGTGTGCACTTAAACTCTGTTCATGGTAGATAAGCGAAGTGTGGTTGGCAACATTTGCTAGTTTTCAATCAGTGTGGGCACTCTTTTTGTCACCAGACTTCTCAGGACAATGAGAAACAAAGGACATACTGGCCGCAGTGCTGAATGGGAATGAGCTGTGTGTGTGTGTGTGTGTGTGTGTGTGTGTGTGTGTGTGTGTGACTATCTCTTTGGTATAAACACACTGCAGATTAATGAGCTGCTGGCCAAGTTGCCAGGACCCACCTCTCTTTCTTTATCACTTTTTCCCTCTCACTGTTCAACACACACACACACACACACATACACACATTCATTTTTCCCTTTTTTCCATTCCATACACTCCACACTCACACGTACCACCTTGAGTTGCCTCGTCATGACCGCTCTGTAATTTACGCGTCAGCTGAAGTAGCAGGTAAAGAATATGCATGCTCTTGCATGATTAGCTCAGTATGTGTGTGTGTGTGTGTGTGTGTGTGTGCGTGTGTTGTGCTGAATGAATGGAGGTAATGACTCTGTATACACAGGGTGACAGCTGTTGGAGGTAGTGAAGCATGTAAAGGCTGGACACGTAGAGAGCGGGGCAAATTGATTTTCCTTGAAGACCAAGAACCAAGCTTTCAGCGAGCCCTGTCGCCACGATCATATGCTTTTGAACTTTTCTGCAAACCAGATACATTTGAGCTCACGTTTCTGAATGGAAATTACTTCACTTATGTCTAAAGATGTGTTTTAACCACTTGTGGCATGTTTGAGGTTTAGTACAAACTGTTCCGTTTACCACAGTGCCTCAGTACACTCCCAGATTGCTCACAAATTTAATTTAATTTTTTTTAATCCTAAAGCCAGATTTGTATCACCCCCAAAATTAAATCATTTCTTCCTTTGGACCATAACCTACATCCCCAGAAAATGTAATTAAAAATCAATCCTTCACAGACAAACTTGGCCAAAAACATAACCTCCTCGGTGCAAGTAATTATGTATTTTAATACACAGTTGTATTTCAGCTTGATCCCCAGAGAAAAATTGGTGTAGTACAATTCTGCAAACGATGTATTTTAAACGTATATTACACGACAAAAGTACCTTTAGGTGGAGGTGGAAAAAAGGTGATTGTTTCTACTCTTTTCATGCAAACACTGCAACAAAATTGTTCAACATTCCGTCTCAAACTGTGCTGCTTGTGAGAATTTGACCTCAAATACTTTTGAAGTGCACTTACTTTATTCACCTGTACACTTGCTTGTCACTGCAAATATCTAATTAGCCAATCGCACAGCAGAAACTCAATCCAGGCAGTCATATGGTCATAATGGTCCCGAAAAGAAATAAAGAAATATCCAATGAGCAGCACCAAGATTTGCAGAATCACTGAATGACAACAGTTGAAGTAAATAGGCTACAGTAGAAGACCACACTGACACTTTACTGGGCGTCTCCTGTACCGAAACAAACTGTGATGTAAACTGGAGTGTACATCACTTTTGAAATATACAATCATTTCATTATGTTGACTCAGCCAACTTAAGAAACATATGTAAGGGGATGATACACATGAAGGTGAAGGTTTTTCCGGGTGTCCAGGCTGAACAAATGTTTTCAGAAATGTGGAAAAAACCCTTAAAAGTACAAACATTATAGTACACACTGTGGTGACCTAACTCGATCAAACAGTTTTTTTTCTTTCCTTAACTTAAAAAAGAGCCAAGTCTAGAATGAGAACAAGAAGCCATAAAAGAGAAGGAGACAGAGCAAAGATGACTGAGTGGATAACATCATTGACAGGGCCTGAGTGTGACTGACAGTTAAACACAAAGTTCCTTACCTTTAAAAGAAATGCTGAATAATTCCTCCTTAAGCTCTACCAGGTATCACATCCTCGTATAATTGCACCGTCAGTTATTAATTGACTCTGACAGCACTAAGGAAAAAACAGATGATTTCACCCTACTATTTTCTCTTTAAGTATGTCACACATAGTGACAGGAGGCAGAGAATAGCCTGTCACTCATGCCTCTGGGGATGTGCTCTACTTTTAAGAGTAGAATTATAGTATTTTTTAAGCGTGCATGCCCATAGAAGTGAGGACAGAGAGAGGAGGAAGTGAGGGTGGAAGGAGGGAAGGAAAGGACATGTGATGGAAGGTACAGGGAAAGGATAAGGGATATAAAAATGAAGTAATAAAGTCTGGGAGGAAGGTGGAAAGGATGGGAAGATTGATGGCAGGTGATTAAATATGTGAGATGGAAGATTGAAGAGGAAGTAGAGAAAATGACACTAGAGAAAGTAATCTGTTTCAAGGGTTAGATGTGCATCTCTTTAAGCTTAGGTGAGACGTGTTAATGAACACTCCTGGGTGTCCCTAGGCAGATGAAGTTGTTGAGGAACAGGCCAAACTTTACATGGCCCAGAGGGACACTGCTGCTGCTGCTGCTGCCGCTGCTGCCGCTGCTGCTGCTGCTGCTGCCACTGCTGCTGCTGCTGCTGCCGCTGCTGCTGCTGCCGCCGCTGCTGCTGCTGCCTCTGCTGCTGCTGCTGCTGCTGCTGCTGCGAGCCCTAAGGGGACACATGTTCACCCCAATGACTCAAAGGAAATTAACCTGGTAAGACTCACAGGGCAAAGGAGGATAAACTTGCCATTTAGATATGTCCAGAGGGAGGGATGGAAAATAGAAGGTGAAAGACTTACAAGTGACTAATGAACAAGAGTGTTGGGAGGATGAGGAAGAGAAATGGAGGTAGCTCTAAGGAAGGAAATGAAGACAAGGGAATAGAAGAGAAGTGGGACATCTGTGCTACGTGTCCCGGTGATTGTCTATATCTATTTTGAATTTCCTCTTATTTTAAAATGTCTTTCTTTCTCTTTCTGTGAGAAGATAGAAATAGAGTGGGGCTGTGTTGTGCTGGTGGCACAGTGGCAGCCTGTTTGGCATTTCCTGTTCCTGGCTCCTTCTTCCTTCACTGCCCTCCCACCCACACGAAATATTAAAAGACACCAGAGATGGAGCCATTGGACACATGCACCCACAAACACACACACACACGCACACATCATTTTAAAGTACTCTTAGCGAGGACACTCATAATACATCCCCTAAACCCTCACTTTAACCTGAACTATTACAACTAAATGCCTAAATCTTAACACTGAAAAAGTGCTGTGATGATGAGCCAAATTGTCCTCCCTTTCCTAAAATATCCTCCCTTCCCATGGTTTAGATGGTTTTTGGGGGGGTGTTTTTTTTGGTCCTCATGAAGCTATACATACATACAAGTGCACACACACACACACACACACACACACACACACACATATAACATCAGTGAGCAGAGTCGGGCTGTCAGAACTGAGGGCTAGTAGAGCGATGTGAGATGTTGTGACACTTTACCTCATTACATTTTCCCAGGGCTGTTATGAATGTTGCTGCAGTGCTGTCAACCAAAGCAAAGGCCTGTCTGAAACATACTGTGGGCACAAGCATCCACCCACCCAGACACACACACACAATTGTCATGTATTTGAGCTGAAACACATAAATTAAGATGAATCTTTGCCTGTTGTTGTTTATATATATATATATATATATATATATATATATATATATAGACATATTTTTTTATGTCTACAAGGCAGGTTTTTAGACTCACTTTACTTGTTTCCCCTCGACTCACAGGGATGTCTTGTAAACCCTGACGATTTGGATTGTTGAACATGTGCGGCTCTCAGTACATCGCCTGGGCTCCAGGATGTAATTGCATCTGGGGCTAGTGGTGAGATAGCATATCCTGTTCATCCAAACATCTCAGTTAAGTAAAACCAAACAACAAAATTCACCAGAAAGCCCAGGATGAAGGGCAGTGAATGCTCAGATTGGTTGATCTGGGATGCAGCGAGCTGTCTGGAGACCAGGACAAAGCCTTGGGCTGTACCAGACCTGCTGCGTAGACTGTCTGCTTCCTCTTCTCCCCACTGATCCTCATTCCTTTGTAATCCACTCAAACCTAAACAGAAGTGAAGGCACTGACTCCACAGTTTGGCTACTGCTAACACATACTTACACACACATTGACACAATTTAAAAACATATTTTACAAGTAGACATACAATAGTATAGTACGCATACACTACAAATACATCCATGCATTGCTTATTTGCGTAAACATACAAGATTCATGTAATCTTGAATCGTAATTGTGAAATTATTCATGCTTTCATATACATGGTGGCTCAAACATTGTTCTAGAGTATGGAAAGAGGAGAAGATGAAATAATCTCAGGAAATAATAGGTGTCATGTAGCTTTCACAACTGAGCAAAATCTATTCGATGAGGACAGCGGCCAAACAGACCATAAAAAAAGTTGTGAAACTGAGAAGTGGGTTTTGTTTCTGCTCATCAAGTTTTCTCTACATGTCATTTACAGTATATGAATATCTATAAGCACAGTTTAAATCAATTGAAGGAACATGCCTGCAGTAGTAACAAGGCCAGTTTACTTTAAAATTAGCTTTAATTAGGTGATATCCAACCAACATGTCGACAAAACCAGCAACTCCCATTTCACTGTGAGCTAAAAATGCAGATTTTATCCCTGGACTTGTACAGTGTACAGTTTACAAAGTGGCACAAACTGCAGTTTCCTGTGGAAAAAGACAAGTTAATGCGGCAGATATTTGTTTTCTTATCCTGGGCTTTTCGGCAAAGGGAGCGTGCAGAGTGCTGTCACGTCTATGTAACACCCTGACTATGTGTTAATACCTTTTAGAGCCACATTTAAACAAAACTAAACTAAACTAAACTAAACCATTCCCTCAAATGGTTAATGTAGAAAAACAGCCAAGTCTGAGTTGGTTTGTCATGGTTACGGCCAGATTTAAATTACATACGCCAAACAAGATGGGGTAAAAAAATGGCAACAAACAATTCAGCATTCACACATGTACTAAAACATGTATACTTTCAGTTTACACCTGCAGCTCTGTGTCTGTGTGTGTGTGTGTGTGTGTGTGTGTGGTCTGTAAACACACACACAAACAAGAACACAAAGATTCAGTGCCTGCGGTGTACAAACTATTTTCCCCTTCACTGGTCACACAGCCTTTACACTACAGATTCGTAGGGTTAGGGTCAACACACAGAATTAATTCTATGCTGCACACACACACACACACATCACAGCAACATTATAGCTATTGACACAACACAACATGGACCATTGACTGGGCATGCTGTTTGCACTAGCACTGGTTCAATAGAAAGTTATCCATCTTGGTAGAAGGGCATGGAAATGTCAATGCCCCTCAGCATGCTAAAGGAAGTCAATCATCCAGGGTCTCGCACAATGAAAGATGACAAACACAAAGCCTGTCAGGGAAAACCTTTGTCTGACAGACATTTACATTTCAAAGCCTCCATTTTACAAGATGCCACTTTCATTTATTTATTTTTACACCATTCTGTCGGTGGTTTGGAGCAATTAGAAGAAGGCGAAAACCTGTGACGTGATCTGTCACTGGTGTTGGTTGATAACAGGGCACACTGGCCCCCAGTGGGTTTGTCCAGGCCTTTTCTCTACCTTCTTCTTCTATATCTTATCTTATCTATCTATATCTATATCATTTTAAATAACTTATTTGAAGGTCTTAACACCTCCATCAGTCCTGGTGAAAAATTATGTATTTTATTGGTCTCAGCGAATGGAGAAATGGCGATATAGCGCCCACGACAAAGCTTTAACAAAGCAGCCCCCAGCGCTCATTTTCCATCCATGCATGAAATGTGGTAGGCTTATGTAACAGGGTTACAGATCTGTAATAAAATAAAGGCCAAAGAAGAGAGAGTTTACAGCAGGATAATGGCAGAGAAAGCTACGTCAGACAGATGATGTGTCGCTTTATTTTTGTCTTGCAATATATTGATTATCACAGAATCATTTTATTGTGATATTGTGATTATTAGTATCATAGACCATGTATCGCGTAATGTTTGGTCTGTGCTCTTTAATGCAAGAAATGACATCTAACACAACTGCACACAGTGACCCCTGTGTGCAACAGCACAAAGGCGCATGAATCGGTCAGTGTCCAGGCTTCACCTCGACAAACACTGGTATGTGACGCCCTGCTCAACACTGCTTTCAGCTTTAATTGGAGTTTGTTTCATGGCTGTGTGTGAGAGACAGATTGATTGGGATATGAATGCCTTTTATGTCACAGGCAAAAAAATAAATAAGTCGTCCTTTGTCACATTAATATTGTCCCTTCATGTCCTCTATACGACCCTGTCAGACGTGAATGCCTCTGGATGGCATTTACTGTTTCAAAGGTTCTCTGTGTAATTGATCATACTGCTGTTTGATCTGTGCGGATGGCATTTAGTCTGCAGAGAAAAACATGCTTTTCTGTCTCGGTTAGGACCAACATGCTGGCTTTCAAACGTCCGCTCTTTCCGTCAGCGGAAGTTTGGTGTGATGTGGATCAAATACATTTTTTTTGCTCTCATTTCACACTCTGCTTATGTTTCTACCTGTTCACAATTCTTTGAATTGTATCTCACATGTTCGTCATCAATTGACTTTTTACTTGGTTTTTTGTCTCATCTTTGAGGTTTTTTGTCTTTTTTTTTCGTCTATTCTTTCCTACTCTCACTTTTTTCATTGCCGCCTCCTTCATCTCTGCACTTAATGAAGCATTTTTCTTTCTTCACAGTTGACCAAAGCAATGTGTTCACAGTTCACTGAAATAGAAACAGCAGTTTCTCTCCTTCAGTAAAAATACATCACGAAAAAAAGTCATACTGCTCTATTTTTTTTCATGCTTTCATTCAATTAAAAAGCAACCGGCTGCAATTTTAACATTCTCAACAAATATTTGAAGTGGATGCGTTATTCATTATGGACATCCAGCATCTTAATTTCCTCAACCTATGTGGCAAATGCCTGAACAGAGGAGCAGCAATCACATTCAGTTTGAACATCTTTATGCTATTTTTGTGTCAACGTGTGACAAATGCCAGGTAAAAAATAACTCTCACTTCTCATGCTTCTCACGTTGACATTTTCTTTTCTTCCTTATTGTGGATGGGTTTGAAGTTGAGAATAGAACAATTGCAAAACATCTCACTGCCACACAGTAAAACAGATGAACTATCATTTAATGCATATGATATGTGCAATAACAATAACAATACACAAATGAACAATTTGTATTTTGATTAAAAAGGACTGTAATAACAGCATAAACATATGATTTATCAGCCGGCAAAACAAATGTTATATTTAAATGTAATATTTATATCATATTTGAATGATATTATATATTAATGAGCCAAGTTGCTGTATAGAAAACCAAAACCTCAATAACTCTTTCAATTTGAAAATGTACAAACACCAAATCATGTAAGAGATGTAAGAGCACAAGGGTTAAGGTCAGCACACACTTCAATATTTCACTGTAGCTATAGGATGACTCGAAACATAGTTGATTGTTGAAAACTCTGGTTAGGAACATTCCTGGACTTACATGAGGATAATAAGAGGTGCTTCCAAAGTCAAAGAAGATTTTGTTTCATAGTTGATTGGTCAGGGGATTACACACCCAGCGGCGTCAGCCAGATTTACTCTTTCAACAAACAAGATATCATTTATAACCTGCAAGAAATGTGTTTTATGAGCAGAAAAAAGGCCCGACCTGACCCGACCCATTCGCATGTTTTTTCGTGGCTGTTGTTAAGCAGGTTCTTTTGAAACTGGAACTTCACAGATCATCTGTGATGTTGAATTGGTATTGAAGAAGACCTGAAACTAGCTTTTACTGGTGCTTTTACCCTTTGACTTCCATTCAAACTGAGTTAACTGTCTATGTTTATATACAGTCTGGTTGTTACCAATGCTAGAATAGTAACATTTCCACTGAAGGGATGAGGACACATTTCATATCAATGGATCAGCCAATAGGAGGCACCCTCTCTCTCTCTCTCTCTCTCTCTCTCTCTCTCTCTCTCTCTCTCTCTCTCTCTCACTCTCTCTGAACTACCCAATAATTTGTGATAAATCTTGTAATAAGTTAGATTTATTAAGTCAGGAAACAGCGGAGGTGCAGAAGTCTAGTCATTCTTCAGATCACTTGGTTTACACTATGGAAGTATTGATCAATAATACCTGAAATATGCTGCCTACCCCAGCTTTAAATATTCACAATTACACATGAAACAGTTCAAAATGGAATGAAAAACCAGGATAACCTGCCTAATCAGGGATGTGCTGGTGCAATTTGATGACATTTAACTTACAGTGACCAGACTCGCTATGGTGTCGGACATTATCAACAACAATAAATCACCCTGCTTTCATGCTGTCACGTCATTTGTATCTAATGCATCTGATGTATCTTTCATGTGGAGATGAAGAAGCCTGTGGGTTATTAGTCCAGACTCTGTCTCATTATTTGAGTCTAGGATGTTCGTGAGTTTCCACTTATTAAAAGTTAAATAGACAGCTTCTAAAGTGGAGTGTGTGATGTGAGACGCCTGTGGTGTTTACTTTGACCTCCTGAAAACTCTCTTCTTTAACCGTAGCAGCAACATGTTACAGAGCAGGATATTCCTTCTCTTACAACCATAAATACTTTTTATGGCACAGTTACTGGAACACTAAAATAATACCATGTTTAAAAGCATACCAATCCCCAGCTGAAATATCAATTCCTCTCTCTAAGCCTTTATTACTCTTTATCAATTTTCTCTGCTGGAGACTCCACTGGACTCTTAATAGATCAAACCACTACATCCATCACCCTGAAATGTTTTGATTGTGGCCAAGAAGCTGTTCATAAAATGGAGAAAGTGCTGGTTACTTTTCAACATTTACAACTTCCATTGCTGGAGTAAGATGAAAAGCATAAACCTCGTGGTTATAAAGTGAAAAGACCCAGAAAAAGTGTCAGAAACAGAAGGACATGAGTGTCTGAATTGATCTTTAGGTCGATGTGGCTCTGGCCGAGTACACACGTAATGGGAATTTAATCTGATCTAATAAACCTGAAAAATAATACCCAAAGGGGAGGCAGGTGAGGAAGGCCTGGGGCCTTCACCCACCTGTTTTCTGTTTGCTCTCTGTCTCCTCTCTTCTTTCTGTCTCTCTGTCTCTTTTTCTGTCCCTTTTCAATTATTCATGCCCCGATTTCGACACATGCCTGCAGTAGGCTTCTAGATATTCTGTCAAATGACACCGCCCCCGCTTTGTCTGGCTGCATTTTCACTATCCTCCCTCATGTTCCTCGTCGCGTCTCCGTTCCCCGATCCTCCACCCTCAAACTCATCAGCTTTCCTCACAGAGGCGGAGATAAACAACGACGGCACGTTCCAAATTTCCTGAGCAATCAAGCATTCCTCTACGAATTATGTATCTTTCAATCAGTGCTTTTAAACCCCATCTTCTTTTCTAAAGTCCTCCACCATTACGTTAGCTTCATCAACTTCCCATAGTTATTTGCTGCCACCCCTGACAGATTCAAATGACTAAGAGAACCTGATAGAAACGCTAGTGTGCTAGCTGCACCCAGCAATTACTACAGTCGCTGGCACCTGCATAACGCCCCATCTATTTCTCTCAGCCAGCAGATAAGTGGAGCACTGCTCTCCTCAACTCCTCTGAGACTAAACTAATATCCAGGTCTGGTTTTGTTGTATTGGGTAGTGAGCCAGAGAGTGATTGACACACATACAAGTGCACAAATACAGCCTCACACACGGCCACCTGCTTAAGTTGGATGGTTCTCTCATTAAGCCAGTTGGGCAGAGTGGAGACTGAATGGACTTTGAGTGGATAGGCCTGCTGTGATTTGGCCCTCTTTGCTCAGTTTGAGGGGAGAGAATGGAAGCTACAGATGCACTTGGATATTGAGGAACAATGTGTTGTCACAGACATATGGTGCACAGCGGTAATGATAGCATTATTTTTGATCCACCCATCCATCGATCCAGCCATCCCATAGACCGCACATTTGAAATGTAGCCTTTGTAGGACGGCCTACTTCTCTCTTACTTTATAATGGTTCTTTATTGTTAGTTTCAACTCTTCTTCAGTTTTGTGAATGTTGTTCCAATTCAGTAAAATAAATAGCATGGCATATATGAGGGACACCACATGGTTGACAGCTGGCATCATCCAATAGGAGCCTGGTTGTAGGTGACCTTTGTGAACATCTAGTTTTTTAAAAAAAACAACAACAAAATAAAATATCCTGGAATATCCTGGATTTCAGTCACCTCCTGCTATAAAACAGCAATCGTAAGAATAATAGTACATCATTTTCACCCGGCAAATGTGTTTATATAGCACAGTAAGAATGGTCATTCAAAATTTTTTACAGAAAATGCAAAGAAAATAAATGTAAATAAGATGCTTAAAATATCATATAAAATAGGAAAAACATAATATTATGCCCTTCAGCATGTTGTTGGTCTTGGCTCCTCCAGCTTTCTTGGACTTTTTCGTCAATCTCATCACTTGGTGAGTGTTACTTCACAACACAGCTCATCAGCTATGCTAATTAGAGATGCTTACAAGCCTGTTGCCCCTTGCTGCCCTGATCCTGTCAGGTCTTGCACATCAACTTCACAGTTGTGCCTCTGAATCCACTGGAGCACTGCGACTTTTAGTCTACAGTATTAACTGGATAGTGAAACTTTATTGAGCAATTGTTTGTGAACTTCTAATTATGGACAGCTATTTTCATGCCTCATGTCTGGTATAAAGTGGGTAATGTTTCTTTTAAAGATCTCAATTGCATGGTGCGCTAAAGGAGGTACCTTGAAGAAAATAAAGAGAAAATAATTATACAACATTGAATAAGCCTCTAGTCTAGTTTCCCCATTGGGACTTTTGGTTTGAGTGGTAAGGCTTGTATTTATGTTTTTTTTTTTTTTCACAGATTGACAGCTGCTAATAATACATTTATTGCATATTTAACAATTGAATCAGATTTAAATTGAAATTGATTTATTGAACTTGGTTGTTTGTCATATTTACTGACTTCAAAACTAGTGTTGAAATTACTTTCTCCATCACAGGGTCCATTTTTATTTTCCATTTGTGTATTATTTTTACAATTGATTCCTTAAATACATTTCAAGTGGTTTGTGTTTCCAATATTCAGTATTGTGCGTGCATGTGTGTGTGTGCGTGTGTGGCAGTCAACATCACAGTCCAACCTACACTAGCCCTTATACTTTAACCCTTAGAACACAGCATTTTGGCTCGATTACTATTTTTTTAACATATACAGAGGCTAGAAGAATGTGCTATATAGAGTTTTTTATATGAAACATTTCTTTCATTTTCACCTACTATATAAACACATCTGAGCAAAAAGTACCCAAAATGTTTAAAATAGTATTGAATTTGTAGGAATTTGGAAGTACGTCACAGTTCAAAGTTCACTTGGCTCGTCTTTATGAACAAAAAGAATGGTCTATTTTGTGATTTTTTAAATCACTACTAAAAATGCGATGTCTCAACAACACATAAGAAGACAAAAAAGCCTGAATATGTGACCTATAAACACACATCCCAGATCCGTGAGCACTAAGGGTTAAACCTCTATGTTTATACATCATTTCTGCCACTTCCTCCCTCTCTCACACTCTCATAATATGTAAACCTAGTTGAGTGGACCTGATTAAGCATTTGCTGTAGCTGTCTTATTTCCTTAGGTGTTTTTCTCTTGTTATGACTGCTTTGTTATTTTGTTCTTTTTTTATATTCAGCATGTTCCACCCTGTCTTTAACTAGACACTTAAAGACATGGATATGAGCCGAGGCAATACACTGACACAGATGCCATCTCATCGGGACTCCTTTGGTCTCCACATCCTGCATCAAATCAGGGCTTTGATATCAGCCAACCCAAAGCAGGAGAACCAGCAGTGAAGTTGTCACACTGTTTTACCCTAAAAAGACTCTTCCACTGCAAATGATGTCTTTGTGCAAAGCCCATGTAATCCAACTCTGAAACATGCCAACTTCTCGGTCTCAGCAGCACATTATCTCTTTGTTTTCATCACCTCTCTATCGTTACTTTGTTCCCTGTGCACATCTTCCCTCACCATTTGGCCTGTCTCTTGACTCCCTCCTCTTCTCCCATCCCTTGACCTCTTACCTAAGCCCCGGGGAATCACTCAGTTGTTGTGATGGCAGAGGATTGTGGGATAGCAGCTGCAGTTTTAATGATTTTGCCCCCAGGCTCAGATCAGCCAGTGAAATACGGTTACCATTTTTCAACCAAATGAGGACTCGCACCGCTGCAACGCCTCTGCAAAATGTGTGCGTTGATTTGCATGTTCGGGCGTGATTTTGACATTACACCAAAAAGGACGATGAGTGTTGTTTTGGTCTTTTTTTACCTGCAGTAAAACAGTGTCGATTTTGAAGATGGAAGCTCATCTTCCTCGTCTATATGCCTGTCTCTGTCTCTCTCTATGCCTCCTCTCACTCGCTGTCATCGCTCAGGTTTGACAGCACAACCACTGCACATGCTGCAAACACATTGCAATTAGCATCATGTGCTTCAGTGTGTCCCAAACAGATTACTGATGAGGCTCAATCAATTCTCTTCAAATTATAACTTTCTCAAAAACACCTCTAATCTCTCCAAAAGTTTAATCTCCTAGGGGTTTTTTTCAGGAGTGAGTTAGGGTGGAAATTTAATGGCGTATTTGGAAAGTACTGTTTCTAACCCTCTCCCTCTTTCTTTCCCTCCAGACATTGATGACTGCCAGTCTAATCCGTGCCAGAATGGAGGAACCTGCATCGATGAGATCAACTCCTTTGTGTGTCTTTGTCTGCCCAGCTATGGAGGAGCTACATGTGAGAAAGGTAAGAGTGTGAATAAAATCACTGCACCCGCTGGTTCACTTCATGAAGGAATATGTATTGGGGCGGAGATAAATGAAGAAGTAAGAAGGAGGTAAATGAATGTAGGATGGAAACGATGTAGAAACAAGGTGCTGTGAGAGTGGAGGCACTGTTGGGAGGGAGAAGGAGGAAGAGAGGCCTGGAAGGGAGTATGTGATTCAGAAAAATGGGGCGGCAAAGGCTCAGCATGTGGAATCAGAAGATGCAGCTGAAGACGATGTGTAAACAGACTCAGGAGAGAATGAGGATGTGAATGCAGAAAAAAATGTGGAGGAGGAGGAGACAGCGAGGAGAGGAAAGCTCCATGGATTAATGTATTGGCTTCATATAGAACACCTGCGTCCAGCTGGTTTCGTCTCATTATGGGAATTCCCCTGTGAGAGGGGGGATGTGGAAGTGGTGATTCACAAACTGCATATTACATGAAGATGTGAAACAACAAAGAGGCACATCCACAGCTGTGATGTGGATAATGCTTATCGATACTTTCAATTTCTATTACTTGGTGATGAGGAAGGCCTCCCCCACACACACACACACACCCTATGTCAGCTGGGATTGGCACCAGCACCCCCTACTACTACTAGGATAAAGATGAATGAATGAATGGTGCTGAGGAACGCCTGAGTACGGAGGTGTGGTGAAGAACTGGGTTAAGACTGTATTGTTCCCTCACCCTCAGAGGGCAGCATCTTCTGTGTAAACCATAGACTTCAGTTACCCTGAATATACCCATAGACCTTTTTGAATCCTGAAATTCATAGATGTCTCTAAATGGGAACATAATTAACGGGAAAATAAAAAAACTGGAAAAATAAAAAACTGTCCTGAAACTAGTGATTGAGGCCATTCATTCCCCAAGAATGACAATATAAATCAACTGAGATGCAGAATGTAATTTTCCCATAGACTTCTATTCAAATGGCCTTATTTTTGCAACCAGTGGAGTTGCCCCCTGATGGCTGACTGCTACATCTGTCCACTTTTCAAACCCAGAAAACTATATCAATTGTTTTATGTATATAAACAATGGACTCCACTGTTGTCTTGTTCCATCATTTGGACTGACCTCTGTGGCTGTTGCTTGTCTCTGGGAATATTTAGTGCATAAAATAGAAAGTATAAGAAATGATGCCAACTGAGTCTGGACCAAGTAGCAACATATTTTACCATAAAGAGTGTTAACGTGTTCAGTTTTTGGCTGTGCATTTCTGTTGGCATCAGCAGAAACGCTTATGTTTGTAGGTGTTTTATGGGATCGCTTGTGTGACCCCGTTTAATTGTAAATATGTTTTCACACACCATGATACAAATTGTTACGTTTTTAGCCTCAGTTTTAAGATAAATTTAGCAAAGTGAGCCTAAACTTCTGAGCACAGGCCCACCACGATGGATGGAGTCACCATGGAAACATCACACTGTTTTTGTTTTGTTTTTCTTGTTATTTAGAAAAAAAATAGGTCTTATTTCATTTGTGTCACCCTGGTCATTTGTGTCACCATGCATTGTATCCATCTAGAACAGAAGACTTTGGTGTGAGTAGCCTAATTCCAGAGTGCATTAGGCAACCCACACCGAAACCGAGGAAAAGTCTGTTTTATTTTATTGTTGTTTTCACTTTGAGGTGAACTCTTCCTCTCAGAACATTAAATTAATACAAAAACAGACTAAACACTGAATATGTAGGGTCACCCTCTCATCCCAGACAGACATGACAGACTCAGTACACCTCCAGGCCTGTAGCATTTACAAATCAAGGTTGTTCCTTTAGGTAGGAGATAAAGAAACACTTTCCTCCTCCAAACACACACACACACACACACACAAATCACCACAGTGTGCCTCTAGTTTGACATGTACCGGAGCTGTGCGTGCGTTCCCTCTCCTGCTGTGTTGCTGCCTTCATGGCTGATTGGGAGCAGCAGGTCTGGTTGTGTAAAATCTAAAGTGTCTGTTTTCCTGTCGCTTTTATCTCTCACTGCTCTGCATTTGCAGAAATATAGGATTCAACTGTGAAAACTGCAATTCACAACAGGCATCACTCTGTCAGTTTACTGTGATCTCGGTTTGATATTTAGAGGGAGGTCGGGAACGTCGGAAATTAACTAATTTGCTCCTTTGTTCAGCCGAGGCTTTCATTCATTTAAATGTCATCCCATTGGTCTCTGTCTCGCTAAAGTGGCCCAACACTCACTCACACTGTCTCTCTCCCCCCTCTCTCTCCCCCTCTCTCTGATTTGCTGTGTGTGTGTTTGTGTACATGCTCAGGTGTATGCATTGTGAGGTAACAGCCTCGGACTCCGGGTAGATATGGTCCACTGCTGGTTTGCTCTAGCCTGTTACCATGGTGATCCCATCTGAGAATCAGGAAGAGTAAGTTGATGGGGCTTAAGTCATCCAGTGAATATAGCGAGAGAGGAGGGAAATATATTGTTGTTCTTGTTTCAAAATTCAAAGAAAGGACAGCAGGATTTTTGTCATATTAAAGGTCCAGTGTGTCCAGTGTTTTTTGGAAAAATTGAAGGTAAACTTCTGATTCTATTGTTGAATTGTTGTTTTTTATTATTATTTATATCAGAGTTTTACAGTAGCCCACAGTGGATAACTATATATCCTTTGAGTTTTGATGTGAACAGAGGGCTACATGGTTCTCCACCACACTTGAAGGAGATGGTGAGGGATATTCAGCTGCAACTTCACCAATAAATGATGTACAATTTTACACACTGTACCCGAATAATTCATCCTTTAGTTTTTATTTATCATTTATGCTTCAGTTATAAAACAATATTTGTTTTTTATGCTTTTTTATCCTTTTATGTTATTTTGGGTGTGGGGGGGGGGGGGGAGTGAATAGTGGCAGAGACAAAAGACAAAAGAAGGTGAATACAGAAAAGGTGTTTTTATCTGTTGTTGACTCGGCTACTTTTTCCCTTTGGTCTGAAAACCGTGCTATGTTTGTGAGTGAGTGAAGATTTGTTATTTCACCACTTCTTTTTTACTTTTCTTTTCTCTCCCCACCTTGCTGCTGTCACTTCCTGCATCTATTTGTGTCTCTCATCTCTGATGCACTGCAGGGGGCTTTGTCATGAGCTGTTTCATGTGTGTGTGTGTGTGTGTGTGTCTGTGTGTGTGTGTGTGTGTGTGTGTGTGTGAGAGCTGCTGCGTGAGTACATTTGTGTCAGTGCATCGGCAGCTTTGCAGTGACTGTGTGTGCCTGTGCAAATATTTGTGTGATACCTGTGTGAAGTTCAGCGTCTTTCAGCAAACACACCTGCACACACCAAGATGCACAGAGATGCATCTTAGAAGGAGCCTTTTTCCATCTCACATAACGCATCATCACAGCCACCTATCCTTAGCTAAATCTCAACTTTAATCTCAACCCCTTAAACCAAACCGTAGCTTTCTAAATGCACTTTAAACAAAATAAGGAACAGAAAGAAATCACCTCAAAGCCTAAAAGCACATTTTCTCTCATTGTACTTTATTCGCCACTCACACTTACAAACAGACTCTACCTATCAAGCACACTTTCAGATATGAAAAGATTTCTTTCCGGTCTGTTTATTCAACTGCGTCTTCATCTTCACAATCCAACTCCAAGCAGAGAAAATATATATTCAGGGGCCAATGAAAAAAAACAATAACATGAACCACACTCTCTTTATTTCCTGACAGAATACATATATACAAATTGGAAACAAGACGTCTGTGTTAAAAACACAGAGTGTCTAATTAATGCCAAGGCATCTGGCTGCTGTCCAGTTATGTGTGAGGAATGTTTTTGCTGCTGCGCTAAACTCAACAGGGCCAGGAGTGGTTCGCTTCTCATCCATCTTCTCGTAGGCCCCTTCCATTCCTCGCTTAGCCTCCATACATCAAACCATTCATTTTACTGATGTAGTGCTACATCCACACTCAAACTTTAATCATGTTTTACTGCATTTAAAGATTCAGTGCATGGTGGGCAGAGGTGAGAGGCATTTATCCCATCAAACTTCTGAATGATCGGGTTGTTCGGAAACTTTTTAAAGTCATACTCCGACCTGTTTGCCGCCATCCAAGTGTTGCTGTTATCACTTCCTGTGTGTAGCGCAGGAATGTTGCTGGAAAACATGAAATCCAAACACCACTATACTGAAAACCATGGAGCTGGAGACTTAATCAGAATTGCATGGACTGATTTGACATAGGTTTGAATCTAACTATTGTCTGCACTGTATTTAAATCACACTACACGCTACACTTTTAAGTGAAATTGACTTAAACTGAGACCCTCCCTGTTTTAGTTTACAAATACCTGGGGTTGCGTTTTAGTCTAATAATAATAATAATAGTAAACTTTGTTTGTTTAGCAACTTTCATACAAGGATTGCAGCTCAAAGTGCTTCACAATGAAAGGAAAATAAAATATGAAAAGAAAAGACATGCAAATACAATAACACACAACACAGGGAGGAATGAAAAGCAAAAGTCTAAAGTCAAAAAGGAAACACCCTCTTTTAACTTTGAAATAAAACAAAAGATGCAATAAAACAATAAAATACAACACAGGGTGGAATAAAATAGGAAAAGGTTAGAGTCTAGACCATTTAAGCAGCCCGCCACTTAATTGGCCACATTTTTGATATTTATGGTCTAAATTGGCATTATAAATGTGTTTTTATTGTGATTTACACATCGATACGCATCAAAGCAAACACCTTTATTTTGTTATTATGTAAAAATATCATCGCAAGTGTTGTTTTTGCTACATCATAATAGAATATAATGATATCATTAAGCTAATATCTCACACTCCAGCTGAACTGTTTGACTTTGAGATCCGTGGTGTAGACAGACAGAAACATTTGGACAGAGACCGTAAACAATTACGCTGCCTCCCATGTTCATTTCCATATCAGTCACAACCCTGTTACTGTTGCCAACACAATAAAGATGGTGACGATTCTGATGCTGCTCTGACAACACAAAATAAGTTTCATTGTTCCAGGCTTTTCCAAGCTACTCACATAATACACAACAGAATAAACCACAGCCTTACATGTAATATGAAATAAATGAGCATACTCATTTCCCCCAAAGAGGACAGCAGGTGAATCTGGGGCAGACTAAGATTCTTTCGCACATTGCCATAAACAACACGAGTGCTGCAGACTGGCAGCAGGCAGCAACCTACACAGTGCTGCTGATGACAGGGAGGGCAGACTGAGCTGACTAACAGCAGTGGGAAGTGTTTCAGAAAGCACCAGATGCAGTTCTTCTTCTGTCACCCTGTCGCTGCACACGTTCTATTACACATCCACCCTCAGAGTCTGCCTTTTATCTAACACCTGCGGTGTTTTACTTGTCTCTGAAGTGAATGTAAAGGAAAATATACATCAATGCAGATTCATGAAATACTGGGTATGTTAGTGATGCTGGGTATAATGACAGATGAGCTTGACACTGGACAATTTAGCAGCTCGCTCATGCGGAGAGTGATGGAACAACCACTGTCATACTTCAGAAAATGCTGATTCTCTAGCAAAAATATGCCACTTCTGCTTATGTGATGACTTGTCACATTCTTGAAGGGTTGTGCCATGTCATAGGGGTACATTTTAACCACTCCCCGTTCCAAGTGCATAGAGGCAAGAGGTAAGGGTAAAAACGAGCAACAAGACGTAGTCAAGTAGCACAACACTACATCGGACAACTTGGAAATAGTATTGTTATTTGTAATCAATATAAAAAGTGATGCCTCTTCATTTTTTGGCAAGTACTTCTCTTGGTATGGAGTATAAGTATTTACCTTGGTTTTGAGTTTGAATTTCTGCTTGCTTGGTTTTACAAGGTCAAAGAATGTGTAGAATAATGACTATATCCAGCTCTGAGTCCAACAATATTTGATTTATACGATTTATAAATAAAGGGTTTGGACCTGAAGTTTTATGAACATATATATTATATTTTGGCAATCCTACATTTGTAAAATGTTGATATTCTGTTATTCTAGTATAAATGACCTGACTATGTATTGATGTAGCTGTCCTTCTTGTAACCTCTTATTTGAAATACAGCTGCAGTTTTCTACCGATCTGGGATCCAACTATAGCTTTCCATCATCACAGGTCATTTTGTGCTTCCTGTCATCGTTTCTGGTCCTTTACAGAAACGTTGTTGGTCACTTTGATGTGTCACTCTCCGGTGTGCCCTCTTGTTAAGCCACAGTACACCAAGTACTTCACCTGAACTTGTTTTTAACAAGCTGTACTTTGCTGTTTGATTGTTAGTTCATAGTTCTTTCATATTTCTTTTGTCTCACTGTTCCTGGAGTCATTTTATGACTCAGCCTCTGCACTCAGAGTTGACGGAGAGACTCAGAAGGAAGGCGCCAGAGTTCACCAGCTTGGCTGCTTTGTCTTTGTTTTGTCCCAGAATGCACTGCCACTTTCTAAACAGGTGACTCAGCAGAAAGCTCAGCTCAAAATTAATTTTGGTGCATCATCTAGGTCTGAAGAGACTATTAATGCTAATAGAGATTCATGCATTCTAATAACATGTCGAGAGGGACACGTACAAAGACTGAGACTGAGAGTGAGATGGAGCTTTGTGTTTTACTTCGCCCACAACACTGTCCTGAGTTAAGAGCCACTTTAACTGGGGCCACATGGATGTGTGTGCGGTGTGTGATGATGGCTGTGCAGCCGTCGTGCTCCTGTTGTTCATATAGCTCGGATGTTTATTGAATAGCTTCTGCTGTGTTTAACATAAGGTTTGCCTTTAAAATTGCCATAAAAATGCCCTTCTGTTCTCAACTGAACACCAAGACCAGAGAAAGAGAAGATTGTTTTTCCACAGGCGTTGCACAGTCTGAACTGTTCAATTACACTCGTGCAGATACAGTATGTCACAATAAAAAAGTATGGATTCAGAAACCAAAATGCTTTGATTTTGAAACGTTGTCCTGATGCATTTTGCGACATACAGTATATGCAGTGACAATACTGTGCAGCTTGCTGTGAGAAAAAAAAAAAATAGACAAGAGGTCTATTCTCAAGAAGAGTGGCACGGCTCAGTTGTGTCATGAGCAGTGTGGCTGCTCTCATCTGACAACATTTGTGCCGACATGAAAAGCAATCTTCTCTGTGATACACTCACATGCATTAACAGCAAACCATCGCTCTCATTTTATTGTGTTCAACGCGTCTCTGTGAACGGGTAAGCTGGAGTGTCATTCACCATTTTTACTTTCTGAAGAAACGCTCATTTTCAACTCCTGTGGGGAAGGAGGTTCAGTCAGAAATGAAACTGTGACTGAGCAGAGCAGGTGTTGTATTAGAAGAAAAGAAGAAAGACAGTGGGTAGCTGTTCCTCTGCTGTGCATAAATGAACAGCTCTTATGGAAAAGTCAAAAACATTACATTGCTTAAGGTGTAGTGTGCTTGTGTTTTTTTTTTTGTTTTTCTCATATTCCCACAAAAACTGCTCAAATACGCTCATAGCAAAGCTACGAAGCCTGGCTCCTACTATTGCACTCCCCTTTGCGATTAATTTGCAGTGGCACATTTTTATTACAGCACTTTTACCTGCGTCCTTTATCTCAGGGGAACTTAAGCTGATTCTGCCACAGAAAACATTTTCCAGTTTAGTTTCCTGCTTGCTCCTGCAGTATTTTTTTTCTACTGGTCTTGATTCTCAGCATTTATTCGTGTGTCATGATGACGACTGGGGAAAAATAAAATAGTTGTGTAAGATACATCGTCAGTAGTCTCAAAAAGTGTAGGAAACAAAAGGTTTCATTGCATTTACTTGAGGTTTTAATGAGACAACTTACTGAACACCAAATAATAAATAGGCTTAGGCTTTATTGTCTAATTCATTTCCACAGCACTGTACTCAGGGTCAACAAACAACGCAGTAAGAGACTCATAAACTTTAAAATGACTCTACTTCTATTCTAATTCTATGAAAAATGATAAATTAAAGAAAAAAACAAGTGAGACTTTGAAAGACCTCCCTTGACTTGATGCACGTAACACCTCTCTTCCATTCAGTTTTTTGGTGTGTAGATGATTCTGATTTTTCATGTCACCAACGAGCTTTGCAAGTCGCAGACTTAAGCGCCCCGATCGGCATGCAATCAGCAGTTACCAATCAGTGTATCAGCTCTTCAGAATCGCAATTACAGAGGCTCGACGATGCGTCGCAGACTCCAATTGTCAGTCAACACCAGCTGATCACTCGCCACGATGGGGTGAAGGCGGCAGCGACACTCGTCCAACTGATGCAAGAATAAAGAAGGAGCAATACAGCATGCATCATATCCTGTGTTATTTATTGCATGTTTTTATGATCCACCATGGTTTGGAAACAATAGTCATGTAGTGTGAACCCAGTGACTCGTCACAAGACTGTAATAACAATAATAACAATGATAATAATAATGATGATGCATTTCATTAATAATCGCCATTCCAAATTGTGAGGACACTTCTACAAAAGACAAACAACAATAAAAAAAAAAAATGACAACAGGACGACACAGTAAACATATAATGGAGTGAAATTACAGAGCTATTTTGAACAGGTGGGTTTTGAGTCTGGATTTGAAGAGCAGAAGAGAGTCAGAGTTGCAGATGTCTGGTGGGTGTGAGTTCCAGAGATGGGGAGCAGAGCGGCTGAAAGTGTGGAATTTGGTGCTGGATAAATATAGCTGGGTGTCATCCGTGAAGCAGTGGAAGTGTATATTAAATTTGCGGAAGATATTGCCAAGAGGTAGATGATAAAGAGAAGGGGCCCCAGGACTGACCCCTGGGGTACACCTCTAGTGACGGAGGAGTGCTGGGATTTGTTTGATTTGATCAGAATGAATGTAAGTCATAGAGTGTGAACAACTGAACACAGTACTTGGGTCTCGGTCAGTGCAAGAAGCAAGTACTATAATAGTAGCTGTAAACGCTTTAATATGCATTTTTTTTTACTACGTCATCAAGCTTTCTTCTTATCCTTCTTTTGTGACACTTACTATTTATCTCAATAAAGCAATTTCAGATGTGCATGAAAAAAAATTGGTAAAAGAAAAAGCACATGCACGTGTGTTTCCCCTCTGTTGCTACATGTGCCTTTTCTTTTACCAATTTTTGGAAAATCTATTAAAATGCTATACATTTTAATGGAAACATAGACAGTGAAAATCATGAAGTATGATCTTGGCTTCACAAATTAGTCCAGAATCTTCTCAGTGAATTATATTTTGTCACTGTGAAGGTCATAGCAAATGATCTATACATCATTTTCATTCTCATCAAATAATTCAGCAACCCTTCAGACCCAAAGGAAGGGACCACTCCCATCAGTGTACAGCAACATTATATTAATATCAGTGAATCTCCCTTAAAAGGGGAAAAGTAAAACAAACCAGACCCGTACAATTCCAGTCACAGCAACAGCCACCAATTTCCCTCAGTGTTTGACTGCAGCGGCCATTCACTCGAAAAGTTGTCAAAAATGCCTCATCTGACCATATCATACTTCTGTAGACTGAAGGTTTCTGCAAACTGAAGTCTGAACTGTACATTAATCGTTGAAGAGGGTTTTATACACTGTAACCCGACTGTAATAATCCCTCTCTGTGTAATTGTTGACAGAATGTTCTTGCTGACACAGACCGATGACATTCTCAGTCTCCTGAGGAAGCGTTGCTCTTCATTATCTTCAGCATCACAGACTCCAAAATGCCTGACCTCATTTGCTGAAGTGTTTTCCCAGATGCAGACGTCACTTTATATCACACGTCTTTGAGCCGTTTTTGACTTAAGCTCCTGTCGTCAGTGCCCCAGCGGTGAACCCTTTTTTCAAAGTCACACAGATGTTTTCCTCTCGCTGTGCCTGCTATAAATATCCCACAATGTATGACTGGATGTTGTATCACGAAGCGAAAAAGTTAAATCATCAGCATTTGGAATGTTTTATCACTTGTTTATCTTTTTTCCTTTGATTTGGCACCAATCTCTTGACGTCTAGCCATCCTGAGGATTTCTCTCTCCCCGTCGACCTCTGTGTGTCTCCATGCGACCGTCAGACCGTCTCAAAGCAGCTATTTACAAAACCATAACCATACAACCATGAAGTTCTCTGTTCCTGTTACGTGCAGAAGCACAAATACATTATTATATCGCTCTAATTTCCCTAATCTTTGTTTCAGATGTGAATATAAACACAAACGAATAATTCTGTCACCGCCTTAGACCGAATATCTGGCCACTTGAGGGTGCTTATCAAACGGTTAGCAAACAGATCCACATGCAGCAGACACAAGCAACATTAGCATTCATTTGAAGTTGTGCTTCTTGCCATCAGATTAACATATTTTAAATATTCTCTCTACTTTTAGCTTGAAAAAGCAAGTTTGAACCCTGAGGGACTGCTGACCTGTACTCACCAGCTAGCAGCTAACCTAGCCTGTCTGCAAATGAGGACGTAAAAGTACAACAGTCATCAGAAAGAGACAACAGACATATGATTTCATCCTTGGTTGATATAAAAGTCTTAAAGGTCTAGTGTGTAACATTGTCAGAATTCAACTATATCCCTAAATAGGTTTATGAGAAATTGCTTTAAGGTGACAATCGTTTGGTTTTTGTAGCCTTAAAGCCTTTGCACACCGGACACATTTTTTTTTTTCAAATTATTTGCACGTTTTAAATATTTTTTGAACATGTGACGAATCAGCGCAGCCTTCAAACTGCTCACGTTATTACACTGATCATGTTTTTGGACCTTGGTCCATTTTCCGAGCTTCCTTTTCAGACAAATTCACCGCTAACCTAATTGTTTACAGTCGACGTAACCAATTATCCGCACTTTCGCCCCGTATATTCACAACATGTCCGGCCTGCAAATACATTTAGAATAAGCCTCTATGGCAAGGGTCTCAAACTCAAAAGACCTGGGGGCCACATGAGCTGGTAAGGAGGGGGCCAATCAAGTGAAAACGGGCTGCATGTAATCTATTGAAGGGAAAGAGTGTTGCTTTGTAGCAGCAGCCTACTCGCACTGCCATGTTTCTGCCAAAGTATACAAATTGTGTCTTATTGGGAAAGGGTAGGGTGACAATCTGTTGTTACAATCTGCAAATCTCAACACTAGATGTCAGTAAATCTCGCTCACTAGACCCTAAAAAAGTCACACACACACACACACACAGAGTCTCACACAAAACTTGTTTGCCCTTTGTATGATGATGTAAGGGCACATTTGCACTACAGTGATTTGTTTACTTCACCTGACATTAGCTGCATGCTGATGCAACCCTCTGCATTCCCAGTCTATAATACTAGTACATTCAGTTGATGCAGACAGTGAACTTAAACGATCACAGCGTGCACCCTTCTTGCCCGAAATACTAATTACACTGTGTTGAAACACTTAAACTGGACCTGCTGTGTACCTGCTGTATCCATTTTTTGCTTATTTACCGTAAAAAAGCCTGAGCCGTCAGCAGCAAAGACACATCTATGGGCTGATTGTGTCGCTTCAGCCTGTCAATCACTGTGTTGAGCTCTGTTTCACAACATCATTACACCTAATTGTGAGAGACACACGATCAGGATGCTCCATTAATCACCACTGCCCTTGTTACAAATAAGATGTAACAATAATAATATAATCACAATAATTCCTCTCACGTTTTCCCACTCGTACTCTCTCTATGTCTCTCTCTTTCTCTAACACTTATTTCCCCTCTCTCTGGATCACTGTCATCTGTCCTGTCGCAAATGGGACACTGAGCCGCCAGCCTTCAAAGAGTCATATAAATGTAAACACATGCCTTTTCATAATTCCCTGTATCTAAAAACTAAAACTCTAAAAAAAGTAGAGCAGCTGAAATATCACTTGGTGATGTGGATAAAAGACCCAATCAGTCAGCTGGAAGTCTATGCCTTTTTTTCCCCCTAACTGCCGTTTGGTAAAATCTGTGGGAATGTTAATTGCCGAAACTTACCCCCTACCTCTTGCTCTGCCTGACACCGGCAGCACCGGGAAAAACGAAGACAACTTCAATAATGTCTAAATATTTGAAGAGGTTGATGTGATGTAGGGCTTTGAGCCACACTGTCAGAGAGGGGGAGTAGAAATCAACAGAGACTTGGTTGAAGATCTGAGCAGGAGAAAACATGCCTGTTTATTTTTGATCATTCCTTCTTCTCTCTCTCTCTCTCTGTCTGTCTGTCTGTCTGTCTGTCTGTCACTCTCTGAGCTTCTTTCTGATGCTTACATGTTCTTGTTTTCTCTCTGTCATTCCTTACTGTATCATCCTGTGTTTGATACACATATCTTGTCTGTCTTCAGATATTTTCCTCGATTGCTCAATTAGAAATTGGCCAATAAAGGGTCTACACAAAGGATGGGCAATATTTCTCTCCACAACACCACATTGGCATAAATGAATGAATTAATTAATTTGTAAATGTTTTTATTTTGGTTTCATTCATATACAAAGTAAACACAATTGTGCCAATTACCGAAAAAGCAATAGGCCGAAGCGTTTGGCTTATTTTTGTCTTATATCCTGTACAACACAAAATACAATTATAGTACTTTCAATTTGCATTGTAAGCTTAAAGTATGTAAACAGGAAGAGTTTTATTCACCACACAAAAAAATCATCTCTCGTGTTTTACACAATGTTTAAATATGTTAACATAAAACATTGTTTGGACAGCTGATTAGTGGATTCCAGATAAAGACAAATGTATTTATTATTCAATAATAATTATGCTCTTTTCTGAAGTTTAATTACAGGATCTAAGTGTGTTCGATGAAGCAAGTGGAGGGCCACAAAGAACAGAAAACAAAAAACCCTAAGAATGCTGGAATTAAGTGTAATCTTTAATAAGCAGATACTGTATATGAGCGTTTTAGGAGGAACCATCGTGGACAAAGCATTTAAATTCTAGTTCAAAACACATTTTGGTCTGTATTTGCAGTAACCTTACACAGAACTCAACAGATCCTGAACTGACATTTGCAGAGATATATCTACATGTTCACTCTTGGTTAAAAACACAACATTATAAGTAAAAACATTGGAGTCATTCATCCTTCTCCAGACTTTGTCATTACATCTGTGCTGCAGGCTGATGGCCTGGACTCCACAGCACAGACTGTGCAATGCAGTGAAGGTGCATATGTTTGATGTGTCTCTGTGTGTGTGTGTGTGCGCGTGAGTGTGTGTGTGTGTCACTCTCACCTCACTGTGACACCAACCCTGACTCTCTCATCCCTGTTCTTGTAGATAACAAGCCATCCTCCACCTCCATGAGCCAAAGTGGACCCACTCCTGATGCTAATAACATGTACCAGCTGCAGTGTGGTCCAACATTTTAAGGAAAGATAGCTCCCAGCCCTGATGATGGAGGGAAAGAGCAGAGTCAGCACAGAAAATAAGAGCAGCAGGGAGTCATTTAAGAGATAACAGCATTAACACTGGGCTGTGGCTAATGCTCATCTATAACATGTTTTTGTAGCATATAAAATGCTGATTCAGATGCATCTTTTTTTAATGTCTCACTATTACTATGATGTCCAGTGACAATGCACTGCAGCAAGAGTGCAGCATTTTTATATTTTTATTTATTTATTTATTTATTTAACCCAGCATTTGGCCTTGATCAGATTAATACTATACAAGTATTTCTGAACTTTTTAAGTATGTCCTTATCAAGCACACACATACAGATTTGCAACGATTCACTGGCGTCCCAGTACTAACAAACATAGATGGAGTGAGACATCATAAAAGATAATAGCTGGAGATGTATTTGCAACATATTCATACTCAGATTACAGCGTCTGGGCTGTAATCTTTAAAATCTACAGAATACATCATGCAAAATTAATTGGTTTGGAAATACAACCTCTTTATTTAAATGCGGCAGCAACGTGGCAAATTAAAAGACAGCTTGATTTAATGCATGTGCTGTTTCAAGCAGTTTAGGTGCTGCCTTTTTAAGATACCAGCAACCAACTGCATTAATGTATAGAAAAAAATAAATAAAAGCCATGATATCAAATCCATGAGTAGATCCATGTGCATTGTAAAAGAGAACACACAAAAGTCCACATGGGAAGTTGAAGTTCCTTATAGTTAACTGCAGGATTAACCAGAGAGCTGCTGAGCTAACCCACAGGAATCTGAGTATGTGCCTAATAGGGTTTTGTGTCATTAGTGTGTTTCAAGGTCATTGGATCAAATCCCCAGACTTCCAGGAGATATTTGAAGCAGCAAAGTAATGAAGCAGTTCTCCACTTTTGCATTTACATTTCCAGTAATTGTCAGAACAAGTTACAGTGTTTCTCAGAAGACATTATTACATAAAATAAGGACAGAAAGGAATTGGAATCTGTAATTGCACTGATTATGTGGTGAATGTTTGTGTTTGATTAGCAAACTAATTCTGCAGCACAGATAAAACATGAGGGATTCGAGTTTTTGTCTTGTTCCTGTTGTACAGACTGTCAAGTGCATCTTTCTGTGCTGTGAATATTATAGCACTAAAGCAAAACACACAGCTGGGGATTGAATGTGTGATGGATCTAATCATCTCTATATTAAGTTGTATATTTTGTGTTTGTCCTGATGAATGACAGGGACCTATTTCATGTCAGTTTAGTCTTATTTTGATAAAAAATAATGTTGATGTATATGAGATAATGGGTTAAACCCTATTTGATTTGAAAGTACGATTTTTGGTTACAACTTTGAGAAATGTAAAACCATAGAAATTCATAGTTCTGTCCGTTACTTTTAAATTACATCATTATCTTTGAAAAATCACCATAAACTGTGAAGCCATGCATCCGCTGGTCCTGCATAATAATTCCACAGTGAATGCAAATATATGGAACATAAATATTAGTATGCTTTTACTGTGTTTACTGTGTGTAAGTGACAAATGACGCTCTGACGAGCAGCTGCATGAGCGCTCACTGCTGACGTAGAGGTCAGTCGTTTTCACATTATTTAAAAACAGCTGATTGTTGCGTGTTTGCTCATTAAAAAAACTATATCTTAAAGTGACTTTGGGAAAAAGACAGAGAGGATCAAACACACAGTGGTGGTTCCCTTAACCTCACTATCACTTGTGCCTAAATGAGTTGAAAAATACTGATGCACTAAAAACTTACCTATGGGTCGTATTCAGGTTCTGGCCAAAACGAGGTTGAGCAGAAATTACATATTGACCCCTAACCCTTAAGTAATTATTTAAGAACATTGGTTATAAAGTATAAAATATGTGGTCATATAGTCCAGTAGGTACAGACTTTTGTGTAGAACCATCACATTTGCATTGAAGCTGCATATGGGACTTGTTGGATGGATGGATGGGTGGATGATGGATGGAGTGAAGGATGGTTTTTAAACATGACATTTACATTTATTACAATTTTAAACACAAAAGTATAATGCAGCATGTTGAGCCCATTGTGAGGTTTTGCACATAAAGCAATTCTTTGACACATTTCTCATCATCATCATCATCATCATCGTCATTATCATCATCATCATCACTTAGTGCCAGTATACAGTATGTCACTTTTTACGCTCAGTGGGGAAAGTCAGAGTGTTTGTCTGAGCAAATCCATTCAGCTCCAGAGACAGAGAGAGAACAGAAATATCTTTAGTCAAAGTAGTAACTCATACATAAGACACAGAATGTACAGTTCACTTCTTGTGGAGGCTTTATTATGACCAGACTGTACTAAATTATTGATTGTATTCCATATTTAGTTCAAATCTAATTTAAGTTGAATTTAATAACAAGATAACATTTATTTTTTTCTCTACTTATGTATTTGTACAGAGCCCTAGACATGACATGGGTGAATAGGTATAAATAAATAGGTATAACGTGCACACGAAATATTAATTTGTTGGCACAAAATAAGTATAATGTCCATCCATCCATCTTCTACCACCACGTTATCCTCCACTGTGGCACTGTGCCAATCTCAGCTGACATAGGGCAATAGGCGGGGTACACCCTGGACAGGTCACCAGTCCATCACAGGGACACAAATAGAGACGAACAACCATTCACTCTCACACTCACACCTACGGTCAATTTTAGAGTGTCCAATTTACCTTATCCACATATAGTGCATGTTTTTGGACTGTGGGAGGAAAGTGGAGAACCCGGAGAAAACCCACACACACGCTGGGAGAAATAAGCCTGGCATTGCAAGGAATCATTATTATCGAGAGGCATTTAAACAGAACATGAAGAGCGAGGTTACTTTACAGGTAGCAACGTAACCCCGCCTCCGCCTCGCTGAATGCATGGGTACAAAATCCTGTCGGGGAAAACTACCTTGGCACGACACTTGCAATGCCAGGCTTTTGAGAATATCTTTGTAACTCATTCCTAACCTAAAATAAAACTCAATCACGTCTATCCCAAAGCTTCAGCCCTCTTCACTCGCTTTACTTCTCCAGTTCATGAGAATGTTATTAACATTATACCTATTTCGTGGCCACAAATCAGAGTTTGTTTTTCCCATGTCACGTCTGGGGCTAAATAACACAAACCTTGTGTGTTGTCCCACTGATGCACCATTACACCTGGTGTCACTACTCGAACCTGAAATCTGAACCAGGAGGCTCTGTGACCGCCACGTACACATGAGCGAAGCAGCATGACTCAGCCCGTAATGTGAACCAGTGTATTGTATTCTGTGGGATGATGTCACCACACTGCACACAGCATTGTGTCTTTAAATGGCCCAGCACTGTGAAGGAAAGAGAGCTTCACAGTATGAAAAGCACTTTCTCCCCCTCAGTGCGGGATAATAGTTTGGGCCCTTGTAATATTTTACAGTGTAAAAAGGGCTTCCATAATGGACTCCTCTCTTTTTCTTCCCACAGCCAAAGTGCATCTCTCTGCATACTAAGCAGGACCCCATACAGGCCAATTTGCACTGGCCAATTTACTGGTGTCACTTCAGATTTGTGAGAGGAAAAGCTCTGGCCTTTTCCCCATTCCCTGCGCTGTAGGGAGGGAGGAGGCACAAGAGGGGCTGAGGATGAAGGTAGACTGAGGGTGGCTTGGCTGACACATTGAGCCGGAGCCAAATCAACGTAAAACACACATTTGAACAACTGCTTTCACATAGACCATCCTGCATTTAACGGAAAGCCATGCGCATCTCATTTGAAACGCACAGCTCACAGTCACACAGCTAACCCCTGGAAAGATGAGGGAGGATAGATGAAAGAGATGAAGGCAGAGGAGGAGGACGAAGGGACGGGAGCAGGCAGAGTCAGTGTGGTGACAGAACTGAGACAGGGCTTAATTGCCAAGTGAGCGGTGCACACTGGAAGCCGTTTCTAAGGAGTGTTGTCATTAGAATAGAGCGTTATAATGTATTCAACAGATTATAACGCTCTTTTCGCCACACTAAACGTCTCTGCTGTGGATTATAACTCAAATCAAAGAGAAAAAGGTACAGAGATAGACGAAGGGATGGAAAGAGCAGGAAGGAGAGAAACAGGGAGGACTTTTCTGTGTGCATGGGAAAAGAAAGAGTAAAATTATAGAAAATCATTTAATTATTCCTCTTTTTAGTTTTTGCAGCTGCTGCCTGGAGTTGTTTGATATTTTAAAAAGCCACATTTATCTGTCTACATGGATTTCCCTAGGACTGGGCAACAATTGATATAAGAAAGGTTCAGTTTCTATTGATATAATATAATAAAATCTATTTATTACTGTTTGCTGCACGTTGTGCTGTAGAAGCTCTTCCTGTAAAGCACAAACACACAGAGGAACCAAATAAGACAACAATTCCCATGATCCCACGCTGCTTCCTGATGTCAACAAACGAGGGCTTTTGTTACAGTTGTGATTGAGAGACCTCCAGCTTCAGAAAGTACAAACTGTGTGTTTAATCTTGAATTATCTGATATTTCATCATGATAATTATCGATATTGACTGATTTGAAACTTTTTTAAGGTTGATAACAGTTCTCGGCCACATCACCCAGCCCTACCGCTGACTAGTCAACTCATCACAGTCCTCTTTTTCTCTTCTCCCCGCCTTCTCTGTACACCTGCAGACACTGAGGGCTGCGAGCACACATGGAGGAAGTTTCACGGCCACTGCTACAGGTACTTCAGCCGCAGACACACCTGGGAGGACGCTGAGAAGGACTGCAGGGAGCACAATGGCCACCTGGCCAGCATCCACAGCCTGGCTGAGCAGAGGTTTGTCAGAGGTAAGAGGAGGTTGATGAGAACGACAACGGACAAACGGCAGACTTGGCACAGATGCTGTCGCCTTTGTGGCTGTTTGTTCTCGTCTAATAACACAACAGGAAATCTTAAATGAGGCAAATAGATTTGGGCAAGCAAGCTTCTGTAGAAACTGTACTTATTTTCTTCATTAGTGGGAGCATGTCTAAGGTTTGATGGGCTGAGGCTTGCAGAATTCAGTCCTATACAGTTGAATACACAGAACATTTAATGACCCCAGTTGGATCCTAGATTTCCTCACCAGGTGACAGGCATCACATAAAATATCAAGCTTGGCCTGTTTATTTCGATTTTAGACTATTAGGTTAGTTGATTTGACTGTTTATTCCTTTATTTTTGTGATTGGTAATAGATAGAAATGATGTGATTAGCAACTGTTTAAATTATTAATTTATTTGCTCATTTAGGTATTTGTTAACTTCATAATTATTCTCATTTAGTTATCAAGTTAGTTGTAATTTGATTGCATAATTTATTAAGTAGAAGAGGAAAAAACCTCTACATTTCAGGACACGTTGTCATCAGTTCATCCAGTTTCCTGTTGCACATCTTTGAGTCTGGCTCTGTCACAGTTGAACGCTTAGTGCTTCCTCACTGTGTGAACTGTTGGGTTTTTCTTCTTCTCTCTTAAATATTGCAAGGTTTCTGCCTCACTGTTTTGCCTTGAGATAATAACTGTTGTGATTTGGCACTATACAAATAAAATTGAATTGAATAGTTATTGTTGTAGTAGAAGTGGTCAATCCTCATGAGATTGAATCAGCCATGCTAGTGACTAGAGAATAGGTCCGCATAATTAATTGCAAGATAATCAAAATCACAATATCACCAAGTGCAACATCCCAATAGAAGTATTTTCACAGTTCCTTTGATTGAAAATCCACTGTAACATGACAGTGCACATTAAAATGTATGGAGTGAAGTTGGTTTTGTCATTCAGCAAAAATCAGCCATTGACTTTCAGTAGTTAGCTGTAGACGACTAGACTTGCTTGAGTCCAGGCACTACTGAAGTGACATCAGTTATTGATTATTCATTAAAACCAGATTGTGTAGTTCAAAGTGATTCTCTTCCAGATTCTGGGTCACTATAAGAATAACTGAGCAACTGTGCCGCTGTTCTTGGTCTCTATGCAATTATAAGCCTGTTCATCATAGTAACAGCAGCTGACCTGAGGGGTCAACACTGTCCAAACTCGAACTATGGTGGCCTTTGCATACCAGAAAGGATGTAAATGCTTTTTCACAACTCTCTCTGCTGATTTCAGCGTTGGTTTATGCATCAGGATTATTATATGTGGGTGGAGTTGGTCTTCTTTTGCATAGTCATTTTCTGCCTAACAACAAGACATGCATGTTAATTCTCGCTGCTGTAGAAACATAACGGCGACCTTTTGTCAAGCAAAGCCTTTGCCCTAAGTACATATAAAAAAGCTTAATTATAAGCCTATTAAACCTAGACCACATATAAAAATTAATGTAGTCTTCCAGTTTCAGAACTAATGACATGTTTCCGTCATTTGGAATGGTTCAGTTCGGAATGGTACAGTACGTATTATTTTGTGTTTCCATTAAGAACAGTATCCAAAATAGCTGCCACTAACTTTTCCATTTTTTGGTACCCTCCCCTGGGGGTACTAGAGTAATGTTATGGTACAGGTGGAGCTAGAACCACGACTGTCAGCTGATGAGAAAAGCATCTCTCCCTTGCGACCGATGTTTCTTCGACGCCCGCAGTCTATTCTCATTCTCTTGACGTCTTGTTGAGACAAAACAACCACAAACCAAACAAAAAAAACAATGCACACCCCACCTACCTAGTACTAAGTAGTAAAGGTACTGTTCTTTGTCTGACTCAGGACTTTACCATTCCAAACCATGATGGAAACACAGCTTAAAAATATATTAATATTAACTCCACTGGTTGTAAAAAGAAGTCTGTGCCAAAACGAGCCTACGTATTACTTGATTTTTAATGTCAGTAATTAATGGTCTCAATTACTAGTTTTGTTAGTAGCTTTCTAAATGATGTTATCATTTAGGAGAAAATAGAAGGTAAGGTACGTCATTTACAGCTGGTATTATCCAATAAGAGCGTGGTTGCAGGCGATGCCTCTCAATTCAATATGCTAAACGGCAACATGGCTCCCGGCAAAATAGCAATGCTGGAGGCTTGAAAACAGAAGTTCAGATTTTTATGGGCAATGTTACGAACGGTTGCCACTTGTACAAAAACCAAATGTTTTTGTATTTCTGCCAGTAAACTCTGCTCAATGTTACACACTGAACCTTGAAATATGGTCTCAATCGTCTAATCAGCTCTCACTCCACACTCTGCCACATGCTGCTCTTACCAGCTGTTGATTTGGCGTATATCTTCTCCTCTACTTTATTATAACCATACTTGGTGATGACACCTCTTGTCTTATGTGAATTCCATAACTCAATGATGAATGTCTGCTGGGTTCAGCACTGAATTGCCCTTGAAGGCATTTTATTACAGTCCCTGCTGAAAAACAGCCTTGGGAGCCAGGCCTGTTCAGCCAAATGAATGTGTTTCACCATTTGTTGCAATGAAATAGAGCCACGGGCTGTGATGTAAGTGCCTGTGACACAGCATTTAATAAACTATTATATTCTCTTTGCGAATGTGATTTGTTGTGAAACAAGTGAAAAATGAAGACGAGGTAACTGCAAGTGTGTCTCATGAGGGAATTGAAGTCTGAATGTGTTCAAACCATTGACTGTATATATAAATGGACACAGTCTTCCAATTTCCAAAACAAATTCCTGTTTTTTAACTGTGATTCACACACATTCACGTCACTAACTGTAACTTTACATACAAAAAGGCCTTAAGCTACCAACTGAGATCATTAACTCCTCAGGATAATGTTTATTAACATTATAAATCAAGTTAGAAAGAGGTTCTTTTGTCCATAGACTTCCATTCAAAGAGTTAGTTTTGCAACCAGCAGGGGGCGACTCTGCTGGTACTTCCTGGGCAGAAATTGGACACTGTATATTAACCATCAACCAAGTGGAAGTGGCCCTGTGATGGACTGGCGACCTGTCCAGGGTGTCCCCCGCCTTTAGCTCTATCTAAGATGGTATTGGCAACAGCGCCCCCTGTAGAAGACGAATGGATGGAAGACTATGTTTGTTTTTATGTGCACTCTATGGTTAGAAATGGGTAAAATATGACATAAAAACACTGTATTTAGTCAAAAAAAATGTTCTTCACTTAAATGAGTCATTGTCATAATTAAGTTTTTACGAGAAAATGTATGCTGTTTTATTGTTCATTGTTTAGGTTTTCTTGTAATGGATCATTTGTAATATATTATAATAGTGTTCTTGAGATATCTTTCTTCATTGTGTTGTTCTTTGTGTGAGAGCCAACCCATCTGTCATTTCATTTTTGTCCTGAATCATTTATAAATCTTATTTGAATATTTTGGCACAGGAGCAAAGAAGACAACATTGCCACACTTGTGTGTTAATGCCCAACTTTTTTTGTACATGCTTTTCATAGACGTAAAGATGTGACCACAGAGAGCAGTTTATTGATGCCAGGCAGCATTAGCATGTTAATTCCACGACAGTCTTTCTCTGGTGCTTCGCAAAACTCTGATTTCCTCCTTCTTAGCCTCGGTCCCACTGGCAGTGCTCCACAGCCTCTTGTGCTGCAGTGAGGCCAGATTATCAGCAGCAAGCTTCTGCAATAATGGATCCAAGCTGTTTCGGACAGGTGCCAGGGCAGTGCTACTCATCGAACACCCATCTTTCTTGTACACAAGCCCAGTTACCAAAAAGTGTGTTTAATCGGCTCGAAAATGGACATCTCCACCCCTGCAGTAAGGGGATCAGGGTCATTAGGAAGATTAATGGGGCTGATAATGATGATAATCAGATACACTATGATTGAAATTCCATTACAAATGTGCGCGCACACGCACGCACCTATGCAGACGCACACAAATGAGTTCAAAAAATGCCATTACTGAGGTTTCTTCTCACACACAAACACAAATCTCATCAAATAGAAATGATCTTTCTCCATTATTGTGAGATCAAACCAATCAGAAAGCCCAGATTACAAATGTTGATAATAAATGCTGTCACTACTGACTCAAGGAAACATTCTATCGGCTGTATTTAGAAAAAAAGAAGAAGTTTAATCAGGATTAGTATTTGCCAGCCTCAGGAGTTTCGAGTTAGATTTGAACCCTAACCTTTTTAGTACAGAGTCTTCTACGTTTTATTGCAGCATTTAGTCACTTCACAGTGAAACCACTTGCCTGACTATTCTATTGTTTATATTCATTGTATCTGTCTTGTGTTATATTCTATATTTTTGTTTTTCATTTTTACTTATTTATGTTCTTACTTAATCTTCTTTTAACTCCTCTTCACACTTTTCTTTCTCTTAAGCTTTTAATTGCTGGTATGCTATATTTAACAATTTGTTGTGGCTGGACTGCTTTGACATCTTTTGATTTTTTCTCTGTGTTGTTTTTGAAAACGTTGTCCCACGTTGTGTATAAAAAAAGTGTTTTAAACATAAATCTGTCTTATTATCCATGAACACCATCAACCAAACATTTACAGGCTATGTTTGATTACATTTTCTAAATTCTTTTTAGTCATTTGAGTGCTTTGGTGCGTTCTCTTGTGCCTGTTTTGTTTTGCACTGCACACGTATGTATGCCTTTGTCCTCTCTGTGGACACGTGTGCTAACTTCACCTTTACATTACCTTTCTATCAGGTCTGAGTCATGACAACACCTGGATCGGTTTAAACGATCGAACAGTGGAGGATGACTTTCAGTGGACTGATAAGACCGACCTGGTGAGGAAACATGGGTGGATGGAGATAGATAGATAGATAGATAGATAGATAGATAGATAGATAGATAGATAGATAGATAGATAGATGAAAAAAATAATATTCTATACAGAATTTATTATTATAGAAATTATAATTTTGTTTGTATAATTAAGAAAATGATGTTCATTCACTAAAAAACTGGTTTGACAGATTAATTTCCCTAACAGTGTGTGTCTCTCCGTGTGTTGCAGCAATATGAGAACTGGCGTGAAAACCAGCCAGACAACTTCTTTGCAGGAGGGGAGGACTGCGTGGTTATGATATCCCACGAGAACGGCAAATGGAACGACGTGCCCTGCAACTACAACCTGCCCTACGTCTGCAAGAAGGGAACAGGTGAGAACAGTGTTAGAGAGAGAAGAGAGTGTGCTGTGACTACAAGCGGTGATTAACGTGACTGACAGACAGGTGAGGAGGCAGAGGGTGACGCCGAACGCAACAGGAGAATACTGCAAAAGAGAAGTGAGAGACCGGGGATTTAAAAGAGAGTGACGGTGATGAGTATGACAGAGGGAGGTGCCGGGGAGTCTGAGGAAAGGGGTAAATGAGAGAAAATCTCCCTCAGCTCTCAGTTCATTAGTGTGAAATCTGGCAAAGTCTTTAAAGGAGAACCATGAGGTATAAATGGTGATCAAAGTTTTCTTTTTCCTTCTGATAAGTAGCTTGTTTCTTTTAAAGCACAAAGACTGACAGCTCCTGCACCTGCAGGTGATTACTGCGACATACGGACTGTGTCATACTTAACATCGCTCGCGTTTCTGTGCAGTGGCAGAGATTAGAACTCAGGCTCTTCAATCAGTGCATGTACTTCAGAGTCACATTCATTAACACTCAACACCACTCCTCCCTCCCTCCCTCCCTCCCTCCGTCTCTCACTTCTCCTCTAGTTTCAACTCTCCACATTTTTCCTGTAACGCTTCATTTCCTCTGCCAAATGTTTTTATCTCTGAAAGCTGAACTGTGCCCGAAGTCGGGAAGCTTCTGCTTCATGTCCCATGAATTCCAGCAAAACGTGAATAAAGCAAGACTGTGGGATTGGAGCTGGGCGTGCCCTAACTCTCGCTGCAGCAAATGAAAGCGGATTTCTTATTACTTCTAAATTAGGACAAATTTACTTCTAAGTAAGGAATCCTCTGCAATTGTCATCTTGATCGGGAAATCGACGTTGAGTGCACGAGCATATTATTTGCCAAATAATCAGTTAATTTATCTCTACTGGGCAAGTTTGATGGTGTGTGGGGACATTTTAAGCCTTGAGACAGAGGCGTCTTCAATCTTAATATCACCACTGCTGCGTGTGTTTGAACTGAATTCCTTAAAAATAAACCTAAAAGCTGCCTTTTATCCTCTTTCTTCACCCCTTAATATTTAATAACACTGAATATGAACTGCTGTGAGCCCTGCCATTACGTTAACAGTTACTGATCTTTGAAAAGTCTCAATAATGTCAGCCGTTCATGGGCTCTGTCCCAACTTTTTTGTAGATGCAACTTCTGAATTTGTTTAGGTTTAACAAATATAAATAAATCAGTTTGGGTTTGTGAGCACATCATGTGTGCTTCACCACAAGTTTTGTCATCAAGGGCGTAGAAGAGGAGAGAATGTTCTTCTAAACCCACAGGAGGTGAACACATCTCCTGAAACATCCTGCTCCGTTCTTGTATGAAAGAAAAGGTATTTCCCTCATGAGCAAGGTGTTGCACCAGCGACGATGCCTCGCCTCTGACCGTAATCAGTCAGCTGCAATTATCAACATCTTTTCATCAGCCTGGTTTCACTCCCATGCAGCCGTGTATAATGTCTTGTCTTATAATTGCAGTTTGTCAGCTCTGTGCTGAGTTGGCTACACCTGATTTCTACAGCTTACAGCAATGTGATGCTCTTGTGTTAGGGTGGCCATGAGTCCGGATGGTTGATGTAAGATGCATGTTTCCACACAACAGACGTGCCGCCAGTACCTTTTGCATTATGCTGCTTTTTTGAGACGCTTGTACCAGAAGTTCCTTGGCAACCAAAAACTCTTGGATGCTGCGAGGAAAGAGCAGAATTATTGCAGATAGACATTAAACTATCCATTTACGTGATCTATATACAGCTTTATTTATTTGTTACATTAAGTTAAGACTGCACTTTGCAAGGTATTGTTCTCACATGTCAGTTGTCAGTTTTTAAAACAGATGTTTTGTTGTGATAAAGTACAAATGCTGTAATGACATTTTTTTTTACATCATGATGTTAGGGCTGCAACTAACGGTCATTTTCACAATCTTCTCATCTGTTGATTATATTCTCGATTAATCGAGCACTTAAAATACCAAAAAAATGTTGATCTGTGTTTCCCAAATGTGGAAATGATGATGTTCTCAAATGTATTGTTTTGTCCGCAAACCAAAATGATTCAGTTTTAATGATTTCTTTGTTATATGGAGCAAACAAAGCAAGGAAATATTCACATTTAAGAAGATGAAAAACAGAAAAAAATTGTTTGAATTGTTAATATAAAATATAAATAATATAAAATACTCTGATTAATAAACCGATTATTTAGTCATTGAATAATCCTTGCAGCCTTACATAATATATCTAGAATTATCCTGAAGTGAACAGAGTTTCTCTGAATCACTGTCATCAAACTATCGTTATCATGGTATTGAAGTATAGTTGCGTGTCCTTCTTGTTGGTGCTATGGACATGGCCGCCCTATCTTGTGTGCTCATCAGCAGCCTCTAGCACTGTTGGCGTGATAACAGCAGCGTGTGAGTTAATCAGTCATCTCGGGGCCAATCAGGATGACGTGTCACGCAGATGGTGATGATATTTCTTTAATAGTATCAAACAGGGGTGAGACTGTCATCTGTCGAGGACGAGGGTCAGATCTCAGAGAAACAGAGCCAGATACATCATGTACACTATTTGGTCCAAATCATCACTCACATGCATATTGAAGCCTGTTGATTTCAGAAAACGTTTTGGGGAAATTGCCAGTAATCTTTTTAATGGATCTACGTAGTCATCTGAACATCTGTTTGAAGTTGTACAAATAGTTTCCCCATCATTAAAAACTGGTTTTCAGGATAATCAGAACAGATTCTCACTCAAATATATAATAAGAGACCTTTGTATCAATAAAGAGAACATTTTGTAAATGTATGCATCAGTGTAACGATAAGAAGACAAAAGTGATCAAACAGTGGAACAGATTCGAGGTCTGCATTTACATTTGGATTAGAATGAGGACAAAATAGTCCTCTGCCTCTGAGCTGAGTAAATTTACCTCACAACTGAACCTGGAAGTGTTATAAAATCCTTCCATGGTGATGATGGGTTATAATCTATGTGAAGAGGAAATCTCCTTTTGAATGACATTCTCAGCTCGCTCGACAAGTGCTTTGGGAAATGACACACATCACACTGCTGTGTAATGGAATCATTGTGGGATACAAATAACCCTGTCATTTCGGAGGTGTGTTTTTTGACAAAACATAAATAAATAATACAAGGGAAGGTGTGGTGACACTGTATTTTATAGTTTTTATTTTATTTTATTCCTCTAGGTCTGTTCAGCACTGTATTTAAAAACTCCTCTACTGTCTTCACTCATGTCTGTTGGTCTGAGCATCAGCTGCTGTAGTTTGTTTTTTTAATAACAAGACATTACTTGTCCTCATCCACCTTCTCCAGGTGAGATTCACTCCCAACTATGGGAGAATGCACATTTTCATGTGTCTCAGATCCGACTGTCGGTGGGTGAGCAGATGCTTTGAGGATGTGGCGAAGAGTTGAGAGGAACCAGCATCTTGCTGCCTGCAGCTCTGCCTCTAACTCACAGTGACTACCTGCTGCCACACAGACACAGACACAGACACACACTGACAGCAAAGGCCTCTCAAAGTGCGTCGTTTTCAAGTATACAGCCACAACTGTCACCTGCATGGCAGGTTATTTGCTCCCTTCAAATGAAACCAGAAATAACTGCTAGGAATTATATTTGATATTATCTCAAGCCCTCTCACTACAGGATAATTTGGCCAGATAATCTGCACAAATCAGTCTAAAATCACCCAAGACACCCACTATTGTCGTAAGGGCCAGATTATCGTCACAACATTAATGATGTTTCCCGTAACCTCTGTTGCATTCACTTGTCATTTTGCCGTGGCACTTTTTTGACTAATGACTTAATGAGTGTAGGTTTACTTATAAATAAATGTATCCCACTGTTATTTTTAGATCATTTAAAGATCAAACATATCATGACAGACGTGGACGCACTGCAGCGCAACTTTTAGGTGGTAAACAGCCACATTTGCATTTCAGTGGTTTGAATCAAGTGTAAAAGAGGTCTTTGCTCAGTGACAGCCTTGTACTTCACTTCATGCTTTATTCCACAAAGACCTTCTCTGATTTAGAATTTCATCAAATCATGGCTGAGTTGAGGGACTTTTTTTAATCCCCTCTTCAATAGACTCTGACTTTGCTTTGCCCTCGTGATGAGAAATCCTTCAGCAGTGTTCACAGGTGAGGGATGATGGAACCTGTTGATTCAACTTTTGCATTGACTCTGGCGTGTTCTCAAGTGCGTATTATCCTTTCCTTTCACAACACCTGCAAAGAGTTAATGACATTTCTTTACCCTAAGTATTGAAATCAAAATAGGACACATTTTAGTGGATCATTTTTTATATGGACTTTTTATTACTGAAGTTTGAACCCTTTCAAGGATTTTACGTGCAAAGAAATAGTGAATAAAGAATGCATGTACTGTGCAGAGTTGAATAAACAATATGAAATGTAGAAATAAAATCCTGTATATGTTAAATCTCTTACAGTAAAAATGATTTTGGTCCCGGAGAATAAGCCTCTTCGTGTGGCTGTTGTAGGTGGAGCACACTGCTGCAAGCATAACCAAGGTATAACAATAATAATAATAAATAATAATAACCATTTGTCACATTAGACAAACAAAAGTGTAGCTCACAGCTTAGTTTGTAACTGTTGGTCATTTTAAAAGACTCGAACAATAAGAGACACCTGAAAATAATACTTTAAATGAAACAAATAACATTTGTCAACCTTTTTGTGCATTTTTTCCGTGTGAAGACATTGAGACAGTGATTTTGAGCCTGAACCTGCATATCTTTGCTTTTGAGTCCTTTCCCTGTGACTAGTGTGATAAAACAGAACATGTTGGGCACTGACACAGGAAAATTAGAAATCTGATACATAAAGACGACGCAAGATTTCTGATCGTTTCAGCTCCTTAAATGTGAATATTTTTATGTGTTTCTTTGCTCCATAAAACAAAGAAATCATTAAAAGTGAATCATTTTGGTTTGTGGACAAAACAAGACGTTTGAGAACATCATCATTTTTCACTGATCAACTTTTTTAAGGTTTCTGACATTTCATGGACCAAACGATTACTCGATTAATCAAGAAAATAATCGACAGATTAATAGTTGCAGCTCTATCACAAATGAACTTGAATCTACTGTTTCTTCTTTCTTGTTTCGTGTCATACCCGGCAAAGCTCGGACTTCTCATTGGAAAAAAAACCCAGTCTCTCATTTGTAAATCTCCTCTTGGCTTCTTGGCTTCAGCAGTGAAGTACATCACCTACCTGCAATATTTATATACCATAATATGAATTAGTGATGAAAAAGATGAAAATTTCAGAAGGGACTTTAAACTAGAAATCTGTTCTTGCGATTCTGATACATATTATGATAAAAGGCCGGATGTGCCTGGTTTTCAGTTCTTTGAGTCCATACACAATCACCTGCTGCCTCCAGTGTGTGGAGACTGGCTCTCACTGACAGGGAGTTAAAAAAAATGACCCGAGGCTCGTCCCTCTGACCAGCCTCTGTCCAGCGTGTCGCTCCTCTGTCTCCTCTGTCACTACTCGCGTGGATTTTTTTATTCTTCCTTTTTCTGCCTCAACATTTGCTACAAAAAGCTGTGTAACTTTGACAGCTGCCCACTCACTCACACACTTTGACAGACACGTCATCCTGCAGACATTCTATCCACATTTTGACGTTTGTGCTGTGACTGAGACTTTTCTAAGACAAGTCATAGTTTCTGCCAGTCTGCTGAGGTCTGCAATGTCATAATTCACCCATGTCCGTGACAGTGCACATGGACCATCCACAGACCACTGAGTGCAGCGCAAAGGTTGATGACCTAGTGGACTTGTGACATGTTGTGCTCCATGTAGGAAAATATATAGAGCTCCGGATATCAATTTCTTTACACCGCCATGCAAAGATGAATGGCACCAGTGATGGTTTTAAGTTGTCAGGCTTCACTGTGCAATTTAAATCCTCATAGATTGAACAATATATCACAAAACATGACAGACTGAATATATCTGACCTTTATAATTACCCAGCAGCCTTTTTCACAAGTATGGAAAAAGCCGAGCGGACATTATTTCTAAACTAGTAAGCATTAGATTCTGCACGTGATATGTAGTGTTCACTGCAAAAGCTGAATTTATTGCCTATGGTTTCCCATCAAGGTAACTTTAGTTATACTCAAAGGTAGTTTTGGTTCACAGTGAAGTGAACATGCATACCACACTTGACGCACATGGCGATAAAGATGACAACAGTGCTTCATACTGGTTAGTCAGTTAGTTAGTTAATTGTCGCCTTGGGGAAATGTGTTTTCACAGTTTCTGTACATTTGCATGTCTCTCTTTGCAAAACTCACAGCAGAAAAACATATAGGACATGAAGGCGTCGATGGCGGGAGGTATTAGGCTTCATTGCATTTCATACTCCTCCTTCGTGATGGTTGGAGTTGGGAAATGATGATTGAGTGGGTGTGTGGTGTCCTGTGATATTGCATGTGCGATGATGCGTATGACAGCCTTGCTGTTTTGTTTTTGCAGGTTTGGAGTTTCAAGATCAAAATAGAGTTAGATAGACAAATGCTGAGTTTGGTTGATCATCTTCTGTGCTTTAAGCATGTGTAATGGCAGTAAATACCACCACCGGTAAAATGCTCTCCCCTTTGCTTGTCTCGACTGTTTTGCCATCCCATGGCACAGCAGCTATCTTTATTTTTAATGAATACAGCCAGCAGAGAGGTGAGTTGCCTGATAGGTATGTTACCTGGTAGCTGTTGCATGACAGACTTGCATGACTTCAGCTACTGGAGGTCTATAAGACTGGAATAGAATCCAGTGAGATCAGATCCACACGCATGGCAAGCCAGAAAAATTCCAATCCTTGTTTTAAAATGACAACTCTGCAGGCAAAGAATGCAGAAAATATGGATGATATTCTTTATCACATTCTTTATACAGTCATCAGGGGAACCAGTGAGTCCACTGATTACAAAACAAGTTTCTTTGTATCGTCCATGAGGAAAAAGATAATAAATCTCACTTGACGTCAGTTAACATTTTCCTGAAGAGTTTATTATCTCTCAGTTGCTAATTTTAGGCCTTCTTCAATACAGCAGGCCATCCATTTTGTGAATTACAGTAAAGTAGATGATAAAGCAGGGTATACTATAGTGTGATTAACAACAGATGTCACACACACATGACCTGTCTGTCCTCATGTTCTCAGTGAGATCCACCACGCGCTTCCTTCACCTCCACCGTCTCATCCAAATCTGGTCTCATCTAGTCTAAATAATCTGAATGGCACTGGCCATCTTCACAGTCTATGTACACTGAAGGTACAAACCAGGTTCAAGGTCCAGTGTGTAAGAAATAGTGACCTCTAATGGTAACATTGAGTTTTGCTCCTCCACTCACTTTCCATGTGCAACGATGGTTTATTCAAATGTCAAACAATTATTTTATTGTAGTAATTATGGAGTAATTATACACTCATACAAACATGGATAGCATATAGAGCAGAAATGAATGTTTTGATTGTGTCTTGTGCTCATGCTCCAACACAAAAAAAGGAATCTTATCGCAGATCACATCACAGCTGCAATATAAATCATCCCAAATACACACTTTTTAGTTTCAAATGTTATAAATGACGCACACTGTTGTCACATGGTACCAGCTCCATCTCTAATCCCATAGGAGGACATAAAAGTGGGTGGACAACCTGGTAATATTTTGTCTTTCTCTGCCCCTACAGTGCTTTGTGGAGCCCCTCCCCCTGTGGATAATGCCTTTCTGATTGGCCGGAAGCGTTCCCATTATGACATCCACTCTGTGGTTCGCTACCAGTGTGCTGACGGCTTCCTGCAACGTCATGTGCCCACAGCCAAGTGTCGCGCCAATGGCAAGTGGGACCGACCCAAAATCATCTGCATAAAATGTGAGTTTCAACGCACGCAAGACTCCAAGCAGACATTAGCATTTTCTTGGTTTTTGCCTTCACGCTGCCTCAGCTCTGAGGCTGAACCTCCAGCATTAATTGCCCTCGGGAGCTGCTGTCACCATTCAGGCTTCTCATCTTTACTCTCATTATTAATAATTGCGAGCAAAAGACAAGTGTGGTTGCAGACTAAATGAAATCCCCTGGGCTTACTTAGAATTGGTACAGTCTCCTTTCAAGTGTTTGATGTTTGAGGTGGAATTTTTTAGACAAATCTCTTATTTGCAATTTTGAATTTGCAATCACTTAAACATCCATTGAATACAAAAGCTAAATGCTAGAAACTAAAAAAAAAAAAAAAAAGGCCAACCAAATCAAATATGACTTTTATACCCAATATTGTTTTTAATGCCTTTTGGCACATGGAACAAAACACTGTGGAAAATATTCTCATTATCACTTTTTATGCTCGTTACAGGGCCATTGCACAAGCTACGTCTTATTATAGTGTAGCATTTAAAATCAGCAATAACATCTTTTTTATTGTGCAACTGTCTTCAAACTAATCTCCTTTGAGCCTTAAAATAAATGGGGTTTTTTTGCTAAATGATTTTTAAAGGACCCACTCTGGTGATGACAGCATAGAGGTCAAAACTTTTCAGCATAATTTCTTGCTTCTTCAGAGATATGAAAGGTTGGTGAACATAAATATTCAACAAACTGGGCCTTATATTCATTTCACAAAGTGACAGTAATGATGAACCACTGAAATAATGTAGCTCCTGTTTAAAGTGATTAAGATTTCTTTGATTATGACCCTTTATCTTTGGAATATTTTTTGTGTGTGTGTGTGTGTAATGGCCTGGAGTTACAATGTAGTTATCATTCAATGCAGATGACAATTCTTTGTTGTCAAAATCCAGAAAGGGACAGAGCAGCCTAATTTGGCAGCAGGAACAAGCTCACACTGAGGCTGTGAGTGGGTGGTGAGCTAAGTGTGCGTCTGCCAAAAGCGCCCAGTCGAGTGATTGTGGGAACAGAATTAAAAAAAATGAAAATCTATCCACAGAGAACACGTGGTTTTCACCTTTCTCCTTTTTTTTGATATATTATATTTACCTTTCTGTGTGGAGTGTGTAAGTTGTAATCATTTCTGCATAGTTTTCTCCATCTCATTTTCCCCCCTACACCTTGACTTTATCCTAGTGGTTAAATCTACCTCTACAAAATAGGATGCTGCCAAGTACATGACACATCATTTGATATTCTCTAATGGCTTTTACAGCAGCAGACGCGACATGTTTTAGTCATAGACTATATGCCGTTGTTTAAAGAAAACAGTGTCAGCTGATATATCTCTCGTGTGAGCTGTAGGTGTTAATATGCTCTTGTCTGAGACATGTCAGAAAATGCATGTACCTGGTCACACCTGGGAATACTGGTGGACCAGTTTATGGTGAGTTTATTGATCCCACTCAGAGAGAATTCAGAGGTCAGACAAGTGATAGATTTCAAAATAATAGAACAAGCTATAAAGATAGAGTATAAAGTAAAGCAAAAAAAAAAAGTGCAACCAATGTTTGAAAATCTGAGAATATCTCATAACTCACCGTTTAGATTGTGCCCTTAATGTGCCAAAAAGTCACTTCCACAGAAGCTCAGCTTCCCTGTGAGTCAATGGAGCAGTGGGCAGGGCAGACACTGACCTTCTGCATGATAACTGGAGGAACTGTCTTAAAGGCGGAACCAGTTTTTGATTGACAGTGTAGCAGAAATATACACGTTAGTAGAACTTGTGTAAGAATTTATGTATTAATAACTGGGCCTGGAATGACCTTCCTCTGTTGTATTAACAATTTAAATAGTTAATACACAATTTTAACATACAGTAAATTGTAAATAACTGCCAGATATTGAAGGTTATTCTCTAAAACTGGGTAAAAGCACTTATTCACAGGGCATTTTCTGGTTAAAATAAGTAAAACAAAAAAAAGGCCAGACGGACATTTTGAGGTTTAGGTGTTAAAGGGTTAAAGACCAGTCCAGTCGATGACCTGTCCTTGGTTGACCCCTGCTTCTCACTCAGCATCAATCAGGAATCGGCTCCTGCTCTCTGAGACCCTCAGAGGAAAGGCAGTACAGATAATGGGTGAATAATTCAATTGCTTGCCCTTTTGTTTATTTCACTGACTTGTTTTATGCTCTGTCTGCACCACCAGCCCGGCGAGCCCACCGTTCCCGGCGCCACCACCACAAGGGAAGGAGGGAGCGCAGGAAGCACAAGAGACACGGCCACAGGGAGGGAGGCCACCACGGAGGAGAGCCAGGTCACGGCCACAACCACGTCCACTTCTGAACCAAAAAAAATAAATGTCCTCTGTCCTTTTGTCCTCTGCTGCCAACTGCAATCTGCCTGTCTCCCTGTCCCCCGCTCAACCCTCAAACACTACTTCATGACCTCACAGCTCAAAACTCTCTACCCAAACCCCCCCCCCCACCCCCGTCCTCTGTCCCTGCACTGTCCTACGTTTAGCTCCAACCTTGACTGTCTGAGTCAGCCTGTACCATAGTCAAGTCTGAGGCCTGTCCAAGTCCAGCCTTCACTGGGACAGAAACAACTCCCTTTATACTCTTTTTACTTTCTTCTCTCATTTTTACTTTCTTGTCTTGACCTGTCTGTCGCGCACACACCACCTCTTATTTGACCCACTTTCTCTGCTTTTCAAGATCAACAATGACCTGAAATGTGGAGCTACCTGTTTTTGAGGAGAAATCAAAATCCACAGCGAACAGTCTTCAGAGAGAAGTGGTTTAGTACAAACTGTAAATAGGGACAACATCACTGAAATCATATCAAATTCAAAAATATCAGATTGTTGATTTTGAGCCTTTTGTCTGTTGGATATGTTATTTTTTACAAATGGTGTTTATTTCTGGACTCTGCTGCTTATGTTTTTTGCTCTTTGTGAGACATTCTACTTCTAAACCATGAAGTTTTAAAATAGATTGAACTGATTTCAATTGAATCAGAGGCAGTTGTAATTGAATTATTTGATTGTTATTGTTGTATTTTACTGTCAGTGTAACACAGTTTTTTTAGATCAGATGCTAAAACCCCAGAGGAAAATGGAAAACACCATCAACATCACATCTAAAGTCCATTTCATCACATTACATTGCAAATCAGTCACTTTTCAGAATTGTAGAACAGTCTCAAGCATTTCAGACGACTGTTGTCCATGGTTAATCAGAACATTAGATTTGAGTTTGTCTCAGCGCAGCATTTCCACATTTACTTTGCCTTTCTCATCATTTATGATGCTATTGTTCCATTTATACATCGGTTTCTCCTTTATGTTGGAGTTTTGCTACTTTAATCTGATAAGAATGTGAGAGATATAGAGAGATTTTCCTTATACAGTGGCAAGTCCACATGTAGAGTCTGGGTATCATTCATTTGATTCTGTTTGCCCCTTAAACAAGTTAGTTTCTGCAGACAGGTTAAGAAACCCTGTTTTTTAGCCTACAACAATCAAATATGATCAACTTGTTGAAACTTTCTTTTAGCTTAGTTTTGGTCTCCACCAACCTGTTGCTACAGCTGCGAATCATGATAGTAAAAGTATAACGTGGTCCAAAAAACAAACCATGAATCAGAAAAAGTTTCAGTATCTGTGTTTATATGGGCACCTATAATCTGAATAATGAATTTATTTATTCTTATTCTTTTACATTAGTTGCTAAATGAGCTTTTTTTCATTCCTACTTGTTGCATGGCATAGTTTGATAGTTATTCACATCTACTGCCATGGACATTTCTATTGGACAGGGTTTCTCAGTCTTGGTCCTGGTCCCTTCTCCAACACACCTGATTCAAATGAATGGGTCGTTGTTCGTTATCAGGCTTTTGCAGAGCTTGCAAACTGGTTGACCATTTGAATCAGGGGAAACATCTTAAACACGCAGGGCAGTGGATCCCCAGAAACACTGCAGTATTCTGTATTAGTTTCTATCCTGAGTATGGCTTTATCTGGGTTATAGTAATAGATTTAATCTGTCTTAATCTGTCCTATGTCAGCTGTTATTTGCACCAGCAGCTCCGTGCCGCTCATGTGGAGGATAAAGCTGTAGACTATGGATGGATGGATATTGCTGTCCAGGTAAACAAAGTCACTGGGTTGGGTGTGACTGCACAGTTGGGTGCTAAATCTTTCTGTGCTGTCGCCGCACAACTAGCAGAGACTAATGCTGTTCACTGCTTTTATTATGAATCGCAGGTGTTGTGCACACAGGGTACGATGATAAATATGAGTCAGAAGAAATGGAGATGGTGATATATCTCTCATCTCAGTATGTCTCTGCGAGTCTGTGTGTGTGTTTATGAATGAGGGTGTAATAGTGAATGGGGTCTCGCAGGATGATCGTAGAGAGGGGGGGCAAGGATTAAGGTTTCCCCATTTCTGGGTCAGGCCAAGTCTGGCATTACTCTCAGCGCTTCACACCTGTGCTTGCTTCCGCTGTGTGTCCTGCTTTAAAAACATGATAGACACAAGCAGAACAAGCACTTTGCTCTGCTTTTTCCTTCCACTTTACTGCCAGGTTAAATTGCTTTTTTTTTTAAAGCCAGCACTTGAGTTGGGAGCTTCTGGGATTATATGCCAAACATTGGCTCAGCCACTTTTATTCTTTATGATTCTCCAGCTTGTTCTGCTTCTTCCTTTCACCACCTCTTTTAATGCTTTTTCTTTATCTTCCTCACTCAATTTTCTTTTTACTGTCACTGTCTTTTTACAACAGAAACACAGTGAAAGATAAGTTCAGCTGAATTAACTTTAACAAGCTCTTTACTGCTAAAAGAATATGCTGAGTGTTTTATAAAGCCACACGAGGAGCAAAAAATCAATCCTAGCCCCATTAATTCTCTGCCTTTGTTTGTCTCCTCTCACCTTGTCAGTGACAGGACTCCTGTGCATGGAGAGGAATAGTGATCCCAACACCTCTGTATCAGTTTAATTAATCTACCGCATGCCTAATGAACAAGTTACCTTATCTTCAGAACCACAGAGTTGGGATGACAAGGGAACAGTTAGGTTGACGGACACTCAGAGGAGTGTGTAGTGTGATGGACAGGAGGCCCGGAGAGCTGTCACAGCCGTCAAACCCCCGGCGCTTCATCAGGCTGCTCTGGGCTTCTTTTTTGGGGTGGGTGGATTGGATTGACCACAGGTGGATGTATGAAAGGGCAGACAGAAGCGCCTCTTGATGCCCCAAGACAGTGTAATTACAGTTGTGTAGAAGCTCAGCTCTATCACAAACTTTCTAAAAAAAAATGATGTTAGAGGGAAGTAAAATCAGGCAAGAAAAGAGATAAACTGAGAAAAAACAAACAACTTTTTTAAATGAATGATTCATTTGCGCTTCTATAGCTTGTCTTATGTTCATGTTTTCTTACCCCTGTAGATACATTTAGTGTCTATCATTGACGTACTACACCCCTGTGTGAATCATTCATTCTTTAACAGACACCTTTAGTGTCCCTGGTGGTCCCGGGTGGTATTGTTTTGTGGTCACTTTGAAGAGATATCTGAAGTGGGGTTTTTTGCTGTGATTTTGTTCCTCCATCAACAAGATATGTTTCCTTTTACGAGTTGTTTTTGTCAATTTGCCTGTTCCACTATCTGTCACTTCCATCACTGGGGATACATACTGACAGAAGGATAACACTTCTGGTTTTATATAAAATAAAAAACATCCTGGCCAACAGAATAACATAGTGAAATCAAGGCTTATAGGGGACCAATAAAAATATGTATGATGTTTTTTATCTTTCACTCTTACTCTGCATCAATCATTTTCAGCATCCTAATGACAAGTTCATGCCAAAAAATGTCCATTTCCACTTTAATGAGTTTGTTTCCATGTCATTTTGTTTATTTAACAAAGATAAATACACATTTCATGAACAGATCTGTTTAGTTTGTATTGCCTCCAGGGCTATATTTGTATTTTGTGCTTATTTATGACAAAATGCATCTCTCACTTCAACTATTATATGCATGAGAACCTTTACATTTCAATTGAAATCCTCTTGTTGGTTCACCAGTTGAAGCTCTGATAGTTATGAGTCTTGATTTCACTTATGTCATTTTCACACCTAATAGTCCGCTGGAACTTGGTAAGACTGGGGATTCGGTTCAGTTTGGGCTTGTAACATTCAGCCGGTCTGAGTTTGCTTTCTCACTTTCGCACTTTAGTGAAACAAACCGAATCTGCCTCGACCGGTTGGGGTGAAAGGACAAATGGGGGGGCAGAGGAGAGTTGGGGGACAGAAAGGGGGGAGAGACAGGACAAGAGGGAGGTGAGGTAGAGACAGAAGCAGATATACAACAATTATATCAAGTCATAAGTTTAGACAGGACAGTTCTGAATTAGTGATGACATGTTTATAGAACTACAATGTCATTTATATAAGCAGCAGCAGCAGAGATTGTTGATAAAGAATTAAACTGATATCAACTTTAATTATAGCATAATAATATGATATTAATGATAATGATCATAATAATAATAATAGCCTCAAAACTGGATCTGGATCCTGCAGCCTGTAAGATAAGGACAGAGAGAGAGTGAACAGGAAAGAAAGACACAAACTAGGGAGAGAAAGAACAAGGTTAATGACATGTAATAAAGTCATATTCATACCCATTAGTGTGAGAGAGTGAGTGTGAGTGAGTGCAACACAGGAATTCCTCCAGCAGTCTAGGTGCACATTCACGTCTCCCCAAACGAACCAGACTGTGAGCAAACGAACTAGGGTTCGATTAAGAAGGTCTGCTGTGAATGCACCTTTAATCTGAGCGTCACAACTGAGGTGAGAGCAGCAGGCAGCAGACCTCTTCACTCTTCTGATCTTTCTTGTAACCCAGCCAGAGATTCTTTTCACTCACAGTTTCAATTTTGAGTTTAGCCGAGACGAGATTAGAGCACGGCCACATCTCTGTGTTTGAGTCGCTCAGGTGGGAGCACAACTTGGTTTAATTTGTTGTACAGTATTTATTGTCAGGGAGTGTGTGTCTGGTTGAATCAGTGTGGCAGAACTGGCGTGAACCAGTCAGAGGGAATTGAGTTTGGATCTTGCCTGTGCCTCAGCTCACAAAAAACAGTGTGAATGAGAGAAAGAGAGAGAATGGACTAAAACGATAGAACTCACATGTGTCCAAGCATGAATTTAAATATAACAAAGGCAATGAAACAAATTCCTTTGTTAGAATATCGACTTTACAAATTAGGCAATTAATGCTTGTTGTTGTTGTGCATGTCCAGGGTTGTGTTGAAGTCGAGGGTAAAGGGAATCTATCAGCTGAAATTAAATTATAATAATGTTATTTTGGTGTATAATCAGCAGGAGCTAAAGAGCGGATCACATCGACGCATTGTTAGAAAGATGTCGATAGCAAAGCCCTCGTTTTCAGTTTTCATGGGCCCCATGATCTTCTCTTGTGGAGTCACAGCAGCTGTCAATGTCGCACTTAAAATGCAAAGTCAAGATCTGCTGTGTCTGTCAGATCAAACTCTCACAACTGTCCTTTGTTACCCCATGAAATCCTTATATCTTCATGAAGAGGGAGTCCTCTTTAATGGACTCTGCCATGTTTATTTTACGATAGCTCAGAGTGAACAAAGAGATCACTGACTTGAGAGAGCGACTTTCACACGTTTACAAGATACATTCACCCATACATTTGTGAAAGGGTGCAACATGGAACTCTACTGCAAAAAGTCACTGAGTCCTACAAACTGAACCTTTAAATATTGAAGAGATGGCGACAGGTGTGGTATGAAACTCAAACCCTGAGGTTCGACTTTCGTTTTGTGTTTGAAACAGCTGCGATCTGATCTGTTCTTGAACAAAACATAAAACTAAAGAAGCAGCAGGGTCCAGCCAGTTAGTCCAGTAGTATAAAGCATAAATAAAGATTTTGGAAAGGGAAAACATTAGTAATAAAAGTCAGTTTTATTTGTATGGTGCCATGTATGGATGTAGAGATGTGGTGGCACAATATGACAGCCTTCATAAAGCAAGGCCCTTGCCAAAGGGATTTACTTTACAAAAAAAATGATTTCATTATTGACTTATACAAGCATATTTATGGGTCGTATATTACCTTATAAGACCTTACAAACAGAGAACACTCTTAATACAGCGCCTTGTCCACAGCTGTCATGTTAACAGGCCTGCGTTGGGCTTAGTCATCAGTTAAGGTGTGATTTGTGTTAGTCAACCAATTAATGATGCAATGACAGTTCATAGCTCAGTGTATTAGCCTGTTTATGTGTCGTCAAGGGAAATAAGTGGCAGTGATTGTCTGCACTCGTGTGAAAACATTCATCCTTGTGTGTTTAAGTTGATTTACAAACAGTGTAAGCTAAGAATATTAGTTTCCTACATGCGCTGTAATAAATGAAGCAAATCTTGCGAGCTATTTCAGGCAGTCAGCTGGAGCCGCACTGTTCTCCTCATGTGACACTCACACGCTCCTCTGCTGCCGTTCAACAGCATCGCCCCACCATCATCATCATCATCATCATCCACGACTGCAGACTCTGACAGTGTTTGTCACTCACTAATATATTGATGTAATCCTTTCGATTGATTACAGCATGCATTGATGGTGGCCTTGTTTTGATAAGCTTATGCATTGTAACAACATTTATTTTAAGTTGCATTCATTCATTTTATCACCAACATTTGTGGTGGGAGAGTCTGAAGTCTTCTCCAGCACATCCCACAGATTCTCAATGGGCTGAAGGCCTGGACTCTGAATGACCAGTGTGTGAATCCATGTGTGAGGATGTGTGTATCCGTTATTTTCACACATGGATTGGCCACCACAGCTGACCTCGCTTTTTAAAAAACCCAGACCTGACCAACTGAAGCAATCCCAGGTCATAACACAGGTTTGCACTGTAGACACAGAAACACAGTTTTCTGGTTAGAAAAGTAAGTCTTCAGACGTAGGACTGAGTAGCAATTATCCACCAGGTGACGAACTTTAAAAAGAACTCCATTTAAGTGGTAGTCTATAGGAAAATTAGCCTACCTTTCACTACCTTTTCCTGTGGAGTTAATGGTCTGAATCACTAGTTCCAGGCCTTTTTCAGTAGAACATGTTAGTTTTCTAAATTATGTTCTGATTTAGATGGAAAATAAGACAATTAAACATGACACATATGAGTGGACACCAGTGTGATTGACAGCTGGTATCATCTAGTCGATGCTTGGTTGCCATTTGAGAACTTCCACTTGAGAGTTGACACGAAATACGTATATACTTTATTTTTGGCTCCGCAGTGCTTATGGAGAAGTGATGACATGGCCGGAGACTTGAAACTCTAATCATACTTTGCTGCAGTGACAAACATTTGAAACACGAGTCGTTTGACTGAACTGTTCTTTTACTGCGGGGACTGTAGGAAATTAAACGCGGCACTTGTCAGCAATGACAACCAAACTGAAGTGACAGAGGCTTTTGTCCTCAGTCACACACAGACAGACTATTGATTTCACGATTACGTTGTCTGTCTTTGGTTCCTATTAAGTCTGTCGATGGCATTGATGGCGCAGTAGCGTCGACTGACTGTTGGATATTTTCCTGACAGGAAAACAGACTGTCTGGGTTTACTGCTGTTCTCTCCCCCCCCCCCCCCCCCTTTGAACAGCTGTGTATGTTCTCATGTGACCTGTTCTGTTATTCTCAGATATTTTCTGCACCATTTGTATCATTATCTTGTTTCCATTTTCTTATCTCCAGCTCATCACACCTTCCAAAAGTCTTTGTTTTCCTCTTGTGGATTGCGGCATCGTTCTTGAACCAGTCAATTTCTAATGAGTAGGTACACCTAGTGGTATTTGTATATCGTGTCTCTGTCTGATACTAAGTTGAGACAATTTGTCATTGTCAAGAAGAGAAAGGCTGCGTTCTGTTGGGATGGATGGATGCCTGAATGAATGGAGACACGTTACAGTGAGAGAATGAGTAATGAAAGAGACGAATGCAGAGCAGAAACCAATAACAAACACTCCTCCTCTCCTCTGTGATGTAAATACTCTGAAGTTTTTCTTGTTTTTTTCTAAACAATCCATTTAAACTCTGGGTGTTTGTTGCTTAGTCTCCCTGGACCATATTCATACAGTCTGTAGATCCAAAACACATCTCCCTCTTTCTTGTGTTGTTCCTGTCTCCTTCACACACACACACACACACACACACACAGAGAAAACATACACCCCTGTTTTTAAACTGCTGCATCAGGAACACACAGATGCTCTCGGCAGGTGATAAGTTACAGTACAGACAGAACGATGGACGTCACCTCTTCGGCTCCGGTCCCTGCACAAACCTTTGCTTTCTCTACGTGTGTGTTTACGTCGACTGTGAGCACAAACACACTGTACCTGCGACTGAGCCCGTCTGTGGCTGTGTGAATGTGGTCCACTAGTATTTATCCATATTTACTGATGTATGTTCTTATGAATTCCAGTCCTGTCATTGTATTAAATTCTTTACAAGTGATCATTAAAGGAACCCCTGTTTGGATCCGTCATCTGTCTTAGTTGGAGTGGTCATTTGTCTTCGATTCACTTAGGACTGTTTACACATACAGTTTGTTGCACACAATTCATGAGCAAATAACCAAGTAATAAATGAAAGAACACACGTGAACTCACCTGCCTTTTTTATTAGGTACACGTGTTCAACTCCTTGTTAATGTAAATATTTTAACAGACTACATTTGTCAATAAGATCATTTTTGACATCGTTTGACCATCTAACCTTTGTTACTTATTTTCTTCACTTCCTGTTTTATTTTGGTAACTGACATTCTTTCTCATTTCAGATTGCTTCACTTCCTGTGATTTCCCGCCACTTTTTAATGATTGCATGCTCCTCCCCCAATTAGTTTCAGCTGTGGTCAATAACGGACCTCACTATTTAGCCACTGCTCACCCTTATGTTTCTGCCAGTTTGTCTTCAGTTTGTTTTCACGAAACATACCAGCATTCTTAGTTTTGGACCTTGACTTCAGATTTTCAGACCTTTGCTGCGTTTTTGTCTTTTTTGGTCCTGGTTAGAGGAGTTTGCCTTTGTTTGGTGTGTGTATTTGAGTCATCAGTGTGGGCGTTGCTGAGGAGTCATGTACAAAAGTGTAAAAAATGACATTTCAAGCAACAGTTCTGCACCAGACACAGCCAAGCAATCACCTTTAATGTGTGTTGTTTGTATAGATGGCCACACAGACAGATGTAAGACAAGTAAAAGTATTATTTACTGGAAAGAAATAGTACTCCTCAGTTCCACGCATCAGTTTGTGTTGAATTGTATTGATTTGTTTGTCAAGGCTTTGTTCATCATTCCAGAAAAGTGAATGTAAAAACATTTGTGTTCCATCTCCACTATTTTAACACCCACTTTCTTCACTCTGTACAGATTTGATTATGTTTTAAGATGCTGACTTTCTACTGGAGAACAGTCTATGCCTTTTTGAAGAAATCCAAATGTCCTTGGATCAGGCTGAAACATTTTCGTCTGTCTTGCCAAATATCAATACAAATGTTTGTTTTTTATTATTATTGTTTGAACAATAAAAATCAAAAAGAGTAGGAGGAAAATAAGAAGAGTTGGACAATGGGGAGAATCAAAAGTGAAGGAGAGGCAGAATGAGAGAGAGAGAGAGAGTTAGTGAATACATCCACTGTTATTCTGTCTAACCTGAGAGACCTTCAGTTCCCCTCTGATGATGAACTTCCTCTGATGAGATGAATCTTGAGTATCCTCTCTTATCAGAGAATGGTTTCATTTCCTTGCTGCACAGTCACCTGTATAAAACACAACTGACTCTCTCTGTCTCCCGGCCTCCTTCTTTTCATCTCCTTTTTGATATGCGCCTCTCTTGTTTCGTTTCTATTCAGAAACGCTGGAAGATGCCACACTGCCGGGTTCTGTTTCCTGTCGACCATCAATCACACTGAATATAGCATCTCTTCCTTTACATCATCAGCTTCTGTTCTGGCTGCCTCTGGTATTTCTTCTCTTCTGTCTTTTGTTTGCTCAGCTCAGTCAATTCCTAGAACACTTGCTCATTAAAGCTGCCTGTCATTGAGTTTCTGTAAAAGTCACAGCTTTAAATGACCTTTAACTGTTACTCAGATTTGTTCCAGACATTTGAAGTGGAACTCCAAATAATCACGAGCATGATGAGCCCTGAAATAGTTTGCTTCAAGGACCAGCATGCACTTGTGAAGGTTACGAAAACATACCCAAGAATTGCAGAACTTTCTTATGATAACTAGTAAGGAGAGTTAAAAATGCACCACTGATGGCACAGATTTGTCCTGATCCTTGTAATACAACTTGGCTTTTGAGATGAGCAGATAAATTACGTGCGTGAAAAAGGCTGCTCATCATAACCTTGTTCCTGGGTCGATATCGGGCTCATCTGGCAGGCGTGGCGGCGAATCAATGGGGATCTCTGCTCTTATCCTGCATTATCTCCTAATGACGTTGCCAAAGTTCCTGAAGATTATAAAAAACAACAAGGGATTTACATCATCTTGGGCCACAGAGTGTTCTACTCAACCTCGGAGCCACTCGGCCTCTTTTCCTTTCAGGATTACGTCTTTATCTTGCACATCAATTTAGGACACTGGAGGCAAAAGCATAAGCACACACACACACACACACACACATGCACAGCAAGCTGCTTCTCCAAATCATCATCTTGTTCATCTTTAATGCAGCCAGGTTGGTGAATCTCTTCACCCACGATTCTGCTTTTACACACCCGTCCTCATCATGGCTGCAGATGGTGCCACGTCAGCTCGCTAACAGCTCCTTTTACACTGTGTGTGTGTGTGTGTGTGTGAGGGGGTAAAGAGAGGAGCAAAGCCAGCGAAAACATCAGTGTGAGCCAGGTCTTTCATACACTGCTGCCTTCATATTCTGCTCTGCCAGCTGTGTGTAGACTGTGCACTGTTTATTTGGATGACCCCTGACTGACAGTTTTTGAAATCTGGCACATCTAAGTGAAGGAAGGTAACTAAACTAAGTTACCTTTTTTTTTCAAATACTCTAAGTACTTGCAGGGTACATACTGTTACATGTCATTTTACATGTCATTTACATGTCATTTAGCAGACGCTTTTATCCAAAGCGACTTACAATAAGTGCATTTAAACATTTGGGTACAAATAAGAGCTAGAAGTAAGTAAGAGCTTCAAGTAAACCAAACTATGAAGTGCTAGTCGTAAGTGCGATGTATATATATATATATATATATATATATCAGTCAGTCAGTCATCATCTACCGCTTTATCCTCAACCAGAGGGTCGCGGGGGGTGCTGTGCCAATCTCAGCTACATCGGGCGATAGGCGGGGTACACCCTGGACAGTTCGCCAGTCCATCGCAGGGCCACACACAGATAGAGACAAACAACCATTCACTCTCACACTCACTCCTATGGTCAATTTGGAGTGTCCAATTTTACCTATCCCCACATTGCATGTTTTTGGACTGTGGGAGGAAGCCGGAGTACCCAGAGAGAACCCACGCACACACGGGGAGGACATGCAAACTCCATGCAGAAAGGCCCTTGTTCCAACCGGGGCTCGAACCCGGGTCTTCTCGCTGCAAGGCGAGAGTGCTAACCACTACACCACCATGTGGACCCTATATATATATATATATATATATTTATTTTTTTATTTTTTTTTTTTATTTTATTTTTTTTTTATTTTTTTGTCGTCGTCGTCGTCATCGTCTTAGTCGAGGTAGAGTCGGAAGAAATGTGGTTTTAGTCGGCGGCGGAAGATATGGAGGCTTTCCTGTGCTCAGTAATAGAGGTTATACGTGGAGAAGATGGTTGTGCAGTCTCATTAAGTGTAAAATGGTTGACTTACGTTTTATACTAGGACGTTGGGGCAGTTTTGTGCAGCTGTGCTGTGAAGATCCCGCCCACGTTGAGGATGTACTATGGAGTTATAGAAAACAACGTGTCTAGTACTAGAACTGTATATTGGAAAAGTACAGTCTGACAGTAAATGTATGACAAATGTTCCCCGTGTTGCACAACTTTTTATCCTTTCCAGACACAGAGAGGTTGTCCTCTCTGCTTGTGAGGTTAAACTCTTTGTACATTAATAAATGCTTCCCTCTACTACCACCAGCAGAAATGTTCAGGAGGTGACATGCAGAGGAAGGAGGAGAAGCCATGGACAACAAGTATGGGTCATACTTTCTAGGCCACAGTCTCATGAATACTAAAATGAGGGTCTGCAACCATCCACACATGCATACTCAATGTTACATTCCATTACTGCCAGGTTCACCTTTATTTGTATGTCCTTGTATTCTATGAGTGATTGTATCCTGTGGTTGTACATATGTGGGACCAAGCGTCCACGGTAAGTCTTCTGCTTTGTCTTCTTTTTGACCAAAAACATGAGCGCGCTACCAAACTAACTGGGCTACAGTGAGCAGGAGTAGGAGGTGCTCGTGTACATCTGCCAAAAGTTGCTGCACACTCCATCATAGGCCTCTGCTGACATGGGGGGCGTGAACAGTATGACCCAGGCCTTAACCAAAAGACAATGTCACAGCCCACAGATCTCCATTTAGATCATTGATATGAATATAAAATAGTGTAAAGATATGTCCACATCAACATAAAAGGGTGTGGCAGTTTTTCTGGTTAAGAGTTTTGGCACTTTACGCTGGCTTCCTCAGGAAAGTCACCCTTCAAAGATGATTGTGCCCACAGCCCGTGAAGTGGATTGCAGGTGTTGTGGCAGCAGCTTTTGTGAATGAGGTGAGATAAGGTTCAGCAGTGCTGTGTGCTCCGGGAGCCACTCAATTCCTTCTCTCCCCTGCAGGACCACAATAGCTGACTGACCAGCCTGCAAGCTGGTGCAGGGCTCCATACCCCCCGAGGCTTCCTGCTTCCCCCCAGCACTCTGCATTCTGGCAAACTTTCTTCCCATTCTCTACTTTTTCCTCTTATCTTTCTCCTTTCATTTTAGTCCCCTCACCCTGCCTCCCATGCACCTATCTCTCCTCCACACTTTCTACTCTCTCTGTTGCTGTGCCTTTCACTCTGTCCTACCTTGTGACTCTCTGTTCGTGGTGTGACTGTTTCCTCTCCTTCATCTCTTTCTAGCTTCCTAACTGAGCCAGGGACCCCAACAAGGTTTCACTGTGGGTTGTGTAGCTTGATTTTAAGAGTGTGTTCATTTTATGTCTAGAATAGAAATGAATTTTTAAAACTCAGCATTAAAATCATTTTTGTGCGTGAAAACAAATAGAGTGAATGATTTCTGACTGAATAACTGGGTGCTGATTCAAAGGTGCCAGGTTTTTGGGTTTTTAAAAAAAAAAAAAAGCTGATGGGAGTAAAGAATGCTGAGGAAATACCGTTTTTGGGCTCTCATTAAAACCCTGGGTGCTCAGGCTGTTTAAACATCAAAACAAAACTCATCCACAAAATAAGCACAAGCAAAATAAATAAGCCACAGACAAATGGCCACACATTTGAAACGTAATGGGGATTTATAATAACAGCGAGTGCTTATGAGCAATATTCTTTATTTGCTCTAAAACTTGTTATTGCTGACTCTTGTTATTGGGGGCTCTTAAACAAACTCATCTACAACCTGCAACCTATATACATATATATATATATACATACATATCATAGGTTTTTTTAGGTGGATTAGAACAGATTATCTGGCCAAATTATCCTGTAATGTGAGGGATGTGTAATGTGTAATGTCTTCCCCGATTTCCAATTTTAAATTTGATTAAATTTAAACGTATTAAACAAGTTTAATATTTACAACTGAACAGTGATTGGGGCGTGAGCAGAACCCCGCAAATAACCAATGAGAGCAAGTTGAGCAGGTAACGGATGTTGCAGACTTTTATTTGGAACCGTAACTTGTACAAGTCCATTGTGATCCAGATCTGATCACAGAAACCACATTCACAGGTGTTGTGATGACACATGGTTGCATGAATGCCATCAGTCCTCAGGATGGAGTAAAGGCTGCCAATTTCACCATATTTACACCACAATATTTACATGGCTTACCATATGATTTGCGTTGAGCGTTGAGTCGGTGTGTATGTGAATAAATAGTGGGGTTGCCAGATCCAGTCATGTGTGTTTAATGCCAGGTTTGAACAGCCGTACAAAATTCTCATGGACTGAGGTTAATACCAGGTGTGAATGGGGCCAATAAGAGTTTAAGCTTCTACCTTCAAACATATGGTCCCCACTTCCTGGTTTGCCTTGCTACATCACATTATTGTTATCATTATATTGTTAGTAGTCTGTCTTCATCAACTGGAACCAGTGGAACAAAGCCTCTCCTTGTTGTGTTCTTGTTTGTTTCTGTACTTTGAGTCCTTTGTCTTATTCCATCAACCTGCCAACAGGGACTACATCGTTAATGGCTACAATCAGGCACGTTGTTGCTCATTAATGTGTAATATCCTCGCAAAAAAGTGCAACACACAAACAAACAACATTCCCACACAAATGGTTTGAGCAGTTTCATTAACCTCCCTCTGTTCTCCTTCAACACAAACTATGGATGTCGTGAGTGCGACAGTTCGCAGATGGAAGATGGACAGAGATAAAGTGAAAGCACACTTTTATTTACAGGCATCTATGGAAGACTAAGCAAACGCTCCTTTCCATTACCCCCACAGTGCACTTCTCCATTAGATGGTTAACACTTTCAATTACCGCAACACTGCTGCCTGTTTGCTCTGCCCCGCACTCTGGGGGAAAGCTCTCACAATATGGCCAATTACCCACATCTCCACAAACCAAGAGCTTTCAAAGCATAATATGTATCAGCGTGCTCCAGCCAAATTACACACACAACACATAAAGCATTAAGGGAGATTGTGAGGGGAGATAGGGTTATTTAAGAAGCTATTTCCCATAGGCTGGTGCTGTATTGCATATTATTATGTGTTCTTTCATAGCAATGTTGAGGTCTGATGGAAAGTTCAACTAAATCCCTGTGAGCATAATCTCCACACACTGCATTATTCCCCGTTCAAGCAAAACATATGCCAACAAGAGGATTTTTCTACTTTTCTAATCTTAATGATGATGTTCTTTGTTGTAAATTTCATGGTGGAGACGTGTTTTTTTTAATATATATTTACTTATAAGTGTGAGTGAAGTTATTTAGATTTTTTTGGATGAGCCTGTGAAATCTGTCAATCCTTTCAAGTGGGCATTTTTTTGTAAAAGAGCAACAATTTCCCCGTGTAAATGTTAATATTTTTTGGTTTATTCTCTCTTCTCTGACAGTAGATTGAACATATTTTGTTTGTAGACAAAACAAAACAGAAGACACTTTCATTTGGATGTTTGTGAAATAAAGATAGATTTCACTCCGTCGTCTGTATTTTAATGGATGTAACAATTAATTATATATAAACAACAGGGACCATGGCACTGGGTGGAATCACTGCATTTGAAATTTTGTGTTTTCCTTGATATCCTAAGAAAAAGTGTTTGCACGTGTAATTTGTCTGGTTATAGTAACTGTGTGTGTGTGTGTGTGTGTGCAGGTTTTATCCGATTTCTTATCACACGTTTCTGTGACTAGTTCCCTGACCTCTGTCCTAGGATGATAAATGAGAGACAAGCTAGAGCCAATGTCGTCCTATTCTTTTGAATTTATTGTTTAGAAGTAGTTGTTATAGGGTCACCTCATTTAATTCTGTTCTCATAAGAACAGGCGATGAAGTGGCCCAATGAAATAAAGACAGCACTGTCATCTTTTGAGGAAGCCAGCTGAAAGTGTTCAATTACATTGCCTTCTGTGTGCCTGTCTTTACACCATCCATTTTCTTGTCTGTCTTTTCTCTCTGCCGCCGTTATATCAAATGTTTATCTTGTCACTGAATAAAAGACGTTTGAAAAAGCTTTAATCAAGGCCATTACCTCTGTTATTTTCTGTCTCGTGCAGATTTTCTGCTGCCTGCCCTGTTGATCTCGCCATCTGTCGGATGAGTTGATTTCTTCAAGCGTTGACTAGGTCCAACATGTAGCTACTATTACCATTCATATTTTTGTCGGATCAGAAAAGAGATAAATGCTTTTATTGACACATTCAATTCCATTCCATTTGTAATGTCACACTAAGCAAAAATGCACATACAATACAATTCATCACTGACAGGAATCTGAACTCCTCAAAATTGTCCTAAATTGGAAACCTAATTTACAAAAACATTTATAACAGAGAAACTAAGGATTGTTCGTTCAGTACTTCCTGCATGACCGGAGCACCGACTCCATCTGAAATATGGCTGAACAAGTTATGATACAGCTCACGATCCCCGGCTTTCAGCAATGTTGTCAATAAATACACCAGAATCGCCTGTTAAATATTGAGATTTTAGAAATGTCCATAGTAAATGTTGGAGATTAACACACGTTTTCAGGATTTTTAACTGATCTACGGTTTGGAATTGTTCAGTTTGATTCATTTTCACATAAACCTGAGGGTTATCCATTGTATTCCAGCATGTCCTCAACTGGCAAACCAGATGTGTCTTCTTTTAATATACAGTGACTCTCCTTGTATGTTGTTAAGAGTATAGGTTGATTCATGGAGGTTCTGCAAAGGTTACTGCACACAGACCTGTCTCAGTGTTTGCCAAAGCGCTGATAGTCATCCTGGAGGTATCGGCTGCTATTTATGCAGCTCAGTAGCTACTAAATGCCAGACAAAGTGAATTTCAAATGTTAACATCACAATCCAGAGCACATAAAAAAAACATCTAAATTACTTCAGCGCTGAAATCCGGAATACATAACTCACTGTAAAATATAAATGTCACCGTGCATCAAGCAAGACTTATTATGCTTATTAATTTAGTGGCTGTTACTGAAAATTCGCACAGTAGCGCAGACTAAAAGGGCTGGTGGGAACACTTCAGAAATCATTAAAATCATCAACTTTGATCGTCTATGTCACACAAAGGTCAGAGCATCTTTTCTCTCTGAAAACCACAGGGAAGAGATTTTCCTCAGGTTTGTCACTCACAACAATCATTATATTACATTGGACTCGCCGTGAACTTCACTTTGGTTACATGCTGTTAGTTGCCATGACGATAGCAGTGTTGGCTGTGTTGTGTTGGCGTAATACCAACTCACTCATACTCATAAGCCTGGTGCACTCCTCAGCAGTTTCCCCTCACTGGCAAACACTGAAATATATGAGACAGTGTGAAGCACATACAGTAACGTACACTCCAGACTGAAACATTCATCATTGAACAAGTGTGACTTCTACCAACACATTTACTTCAGACTGCAGAAGGAGCTCAAGCAGGAGCACTGTTTGCTTTCAGAGATAAATATCTTCTCGCTACGTGGACTTACTGCAAATCAGCATGATGATGAGTTGGTTTACTACATTACATAAATGTGATGCAGTGTGTAAGATTTAGGTATTTGATTTGGCAGAAACTAAATACATAGTTACCCATGACCATGTATGTTAGCTGTTAATTGCTTTAAAATAATAGTTTAGTTTTGTAGCCTTACATTAAGGATTTTTTGATGTACTTTAGGAAAGGGCCTTGCTGTATGGAGACCACTATCTTGTGTCGCAATGTTTCTACAGGAGCCCAAATGGACAAACCACCCAGAGTGGTATTGTCCATCAATACAGCATATAGCAATCTCGTCACCACCTAACATCAGGTGACAGTTCTGAGGGAGGCGGAAGATAAACGCTGAAACAAGGTGTCAAGACTGGCTCAGATGACTTGACAAAACCAACAGGTACAAGAGAGATGCCGGCAATTTAACATTTATTTATCATCAAAATAATAATCTAAACCAAACATAACCTATATCTGCAATCAGGTGAATCAGTTGTAAATGCAGGGGCTTTAAAGGCACAGCCCCGCCTCCTTGGTAACTGCACACACCTGCGATGCATAGGCTTGATTGCCTGCGTAAAACAAAGAGAAAGGGAGAGAGGCACACCTACACAACCCCGCCCACTCGGGGTCGTCACAAGGTAAAGGAAAACTTACTGTTGTCTAAAAACAACCAAAAAAACGCACCAGAAGACATAATGACCTTGCACAATATAATATACCAAAAGGATACACGATGTACACGATTGATGTCATTCATTGGTCAGTTATGGCGCTTTTCCACTATACAGTACTAGCACTACTCGGCTCGGCACGGCTTACACCATATTACCTCCTCAGCGTGGGCGGGTTCGTCATAGCGCCACTGCACGAAACTGTCGTGACATTGTTTTATACACGACACAAACACACTAAGTAGTGTCGAGCAAAGCAGTTTAATTAGAATCTGTTTTTAAAAAGGTTAGTTCAGTACTTCCTGCATGACCGAAGCACAGACTCCGTCTGACGCAGTCACTGAAATATTCACCGAAATATTCCAGTGACGACACTGTCTGAACAATCAGCAGCCGACTGTCTGTTGACGTCACATATTAGTATCGTCTCAGCTCAACTTGGAACCTCACCAGAGCAGGTACTAAAAAAGCACCGGGCATCAGGTACTATCACTAATGGAAAAGCAAAAAAAAAACATGCAGAGTCATGCTAGAAATGTATAGTGGAAAAGCTCCATTAGTTAGTTCACCATTCTAAACCCTTCCTCAACTGCCGAGGTTCCTATTTATTGTTAAGCTTTGTGATGATTTGCCATGACATTTAGTGCAGATCTTGACAATTCCCAAAGGAAATATCCAGCTGACTTTGGCACTGTTACTGTTTTGTGGCTTGCCATGAATTTCCGTCACTGTGCACATGTTGACATTCTGCTACACTGCTAATGCTGCAAACAGACCAAGAGTCATGTTTCAGTGTTTTTGCAACAACTATAGTTTCACTCCATTTTATTTACATGCACTTAAACAGTCGGGGTCTGTGTTTCAGCAGTTTGAGGAGGTTAAATTGTAGTGTATTGTAGTGTGCTTTGGATAAAACCCTATAGAAATGTATTCTATTCTTATACAAGAAACCAGTGGAGCTTTCAATAATCACACTCGAAAAGTTCACTCAAATGTTAAAAACAACTATTTCAAGATTTTATTGATTTATCATTTTATTTATTTCCCCAGAACATTCTATGGTGACAAACATTCTCTGAGATAAAGGTAACATTTATAGTGCAGTTGGTGATCCAAGTAGCTCAGAAGTGCAGCATAATGAGGTAAATAGCATTTGCTTTAGCTTTGCATTTTTGCTGATTCAGCCCTGGTGACTACTCTCTAATACATGCTTGCTAAAGTTCAAGCTAAAATGCTGTACTAAAATGTAGTCCTATGCAGTTAAAGTGCAAACATTTTAAGAGCTAGTGCAATATTTACTGCTTGGCTTGTGCAGCTCTGATGATAATGAGATTGCCAGGTCTTAGTTAATGAGAAACATGAGTCACAATTGTGCCAGAGGGTTGCAAGCCAAGCATGGCTTCCGTTGCAGGCAATTGCACTTCGTACAATCAAAACCCTACCACGGTATCTTGGATTTTTTTTTTTTTTGTATGGTGAAGCAGATCATCTCATCTCACCAGCTAATTAATGTCTTTCACCCTGGCACTGAGATTCTAGCTCTGACTGAGGCTCAGTCCTCACACACACATTTAAACATGTAAACAAGGGTTTAATGGCTGCTGTTTAATCTAACACTTTCCTGATGACAGATTAGCTAACATACTCCTTAAGATGATTGACTGGCTTTAGACAAAATGGAAAATCACCCTAGGCGACAGTTACAGCTAAATCTAAAATCTTACCCCCCTGCACTCCACTTTAAATCACTCGAGTGGCATTCATGGGGATGTTGTTGCTGCTCTTGCTCTTTGTCAAGCTTTCTGTAGGGCTTCTTTTCATGTCAGTGCCTCCTTCTCTTTCATCCTTATTCTTGAGGAAACAGTAGACCCCATAGAGGCGGAACTTTTTATCGGGGAAGCCAAGGTGTCGCACACCTGGCTGGGATCCTCCGCAGCGAGAGCGGGGGTTTACTATGGGGTAACGGATGCTGCCGTCCTCCAGCCAACCGGCTTCACAGCGGTCCAGGAGCTGGAATTTCCATGCTGCATACAGCTGACCCACTTTGGCCACCACAGAACCGTCTCGGATGCAGGCCTTCGTGGCCTCAGCGTAGTTCACCTTCTTGAAGCGTTTGAGGAAGTACACTTTGCCTGACGGGGATACAGTGGCAAAGGAGAGGAGGTGAGGTTTGTTATAAGAACAAGTGAAACAGGTGAAAGAAAACAAAGCAAGCCCACTGTTCAGGAGGGCAAAATCAAAGAAAGAGAGAGAAGTGAGTGAAGGAAGCCACAGAGACTGGCTGAGCCCTGAGGGAAGATATTCTCTGTTGTACTTGGCAATCACATTGTGTTCAGAATATCATTCAAAAATCTGTCTTGGCAGCTGCTCGAAATCGAAAGCCAATAGTCTTTTTGTGGACGGCACTCAACATCAGTCTTAAAGCTGTAGTGTGTAACAGTAACGCAATACTATCAGACCTGACTGAGCGTTTGCGTGAGGGCAACAAGCGTTTATCCTGTCAAACTTCTGAACCACCGAGTGTTTTAAGAAGTGGAATTCACTTGTGAATCAACCTGTTTGCAGCCATCATGCTTTACTTGCACAATGTTGTTGTTTTCTGCATCTTTCATGTTTTTTTTAATAATTCTGGCTGTGTTTATGCATTAGTCATGATTTCTGGCAAGATTGTGTATTTTTTTTATCTTAAATACACCGTGTACAAACAAGTGTTACACTCGTACTGTTAAGCGCGAAAAATGTGCCATTGAAACACATTCAAACTGTGATTTTTTATCTCAATTTCCTTTAAAGCATAATACATGCATTTTATTATATCTGGGTGCCAATCTGGGCTTTTGCCTTAGAATTGATCATCTTTACATTTCTCCACCAGATCACATAATTTTGGCCATATTATGCATAATAAACATGCTATTTCAATTAGATGGGACTGTCACATCAAGTGTTGTTGCTAATCATTGACAGGCTGTAATAATTCAACACAAAAAAATTACTCTGCATGTAGTATATTGAAAAAAAACTTTAAAAAGCTTGTTTTTGTGCTCAGCGGTACGAGTGTGACCCGGCCCTACAGGCTGCATCTCCTAAGAAAGAACTAAAGGAAGAAGACTTCTCAGAATAACTGCTATCATGGAAATTGTGTCCACAACTTCAGTGTTGCACTTGGCTCAGCTATTGATTTAGTGTTTATTTATGTGGCTGGTGGTTATTAGAGGGGCAGAATATATTCTCATATTTCCCCAGGGGACGGGAAACAACACTGGTCATGACCACAGACTGTCAACTAAAGTTAACACACAAGATAAGCCAAGAGCAATCATTTCACGTTTGTGTCATTTTTTTTTTTGTCACAGAGGAAGGTCTTTCTTTGTTTTTGTGTGCTAAAAGTTAGGAGTAAATCCCAGAGGTGACACTCAGCACACCCCATTTACATTATAGCCAGCAGCAGGTTGACATTATCCACCTGCAGTTATTTCTAAAGCTCACTCATTAACATAATTACATATGATTTTTTGATCATATGACCCTGCAGCTGGCATGTGTGACAGAGGCATGCACACACTCTCTTTGGGAATGTTCTGTATATCAAACAACTGGAAGATGAAAAACAATGGATGGCATCCAGTGGACACGGTGGCCCTAGCAGGGCTGAATCAAAGCTTGATCTAAAGCCAATGGCCTTAGGCCTGTGAGCTCAAAAGCTGACAATAGAGGCACATGCCTCATTTTCCCAAGGTCCAACACTCATGATACATCCTCTCCCTACGCAGTATCACAACACTCCACCTCTGCCGGTGTCACGTTCTCTTCCAAACACAGATGCAGGATAGTGGCTGGATGTTATGATCATGTAAAAGGTGTGTCTGATTGTCAGATATACACACACACACATGTGGCCTTCAACCCACAGTATCTCTGATCTCACCATTCAGCTTGGATGTGAAACAGAAACCATCATAGCGTTTGTCCTCCTTATGCCTGTAGCCATAGTTACGAACACCAGCTGGGGTGTCCTTGCGGCCACACTCGTCTCTGGGATGAGAGATGGGGTACTGGACTGAGCCGTCCTCCAGCCACCCAGCATTACACCAGTCTAGTCCCTCCAGCCAGGCCTGTAGAAGTAGATAATTGAGGCCAGTGGGCCATACTGAAGGATTAAAGACATTATTAGGTGGAGAAAGAATACAGTTTATCTCTTTTGACATAACTCCACTACTATGGACTATTTTGGATGTTAGGATGAACCTGCAGTTAAGTTTTTGGTCTTATCCTATGCATATTTCTAATTTCTTATTCCTAATTTCAGACTTCCTGCTGCTGTAAAAGTGTTTATTACAAAGTGCATTATTAGATCCACATATGTAGGCCAATAAATGAATGTACAATAACTCCACATGAAGCCGTGGTTATGATATTTGATTTGTACCCAGGGACAGATTGAGTTCACCTTGTGCAGTTGAGAGTGTGAGGCCAGAATGGCGTCCTGCTGTTTGCAGGCATCCTCAGCCTGGTGGTAGTTGAGCTTATAGCGCCCCTCACGGGGGTAATAAGGAAACACCACCCCTGCAATTGACAGAAACAAGTTTACTGTTGAACATGAGGCTGTAAAACTGTGAGTATGATATTGTGAGTATGGCAACATTGTTTCAACTGAATCTCCAGCGGGATTTAAAGCCCGACCTTCTAGATCAAGGTTCACAAATCCTGTATCATCTTCCATGTCATTAGTGACTTCACATTCATAGCGTCCGTAATCCTCCAGAGTGACGTTTTGGATGATGACTGAGGCATCGCCTGGACCTCCCTGCTCCAGAAACACACGGCCTCGGTAAGGGCCAAACACTCGCTGCTGCCTGGAGACGTTTGACACAGGTTTAGGTTTCATTCCGTTGCAAGAGCACAATGATTCATTATAAGCTTCTTATTGATTAATCACGCTGTTGGTGTGAGGAACAGCAAACTCTGTTCAAAACCATAAATACAAACTGACTGACTGAACAATGCAGTTACAGAATTTACCTTCCAAGTGCTACAAAGACGTCCTCAAACTGCAGTGCATCCGTCACTTTGGTCCATTTAATGCGTATGCGAGCGGGGTCAGTGTTTTCTGGCTCGTGATGGAATCTGCACGGCAGAGTGATGGAGCCACCGCGATGTGTAATCACTTTACCAGGAGCTGTTTGCACAATGACCGCCCCACTGTCATCCTCTGTGTGAGGAAGAAAAACACAAGGGATTTGCAGGATGATATAGGTATTTTTATATTGTTGTATTTATTTTTAATTTCTTTGTCCCTTCATTCATTTAGCAGTCTATTAGTTGTTGGGTTGGTGTTTAAGTGGCTAGCTGGTTTGTTTTTCCATTCAAATAAACTTCCATCTGTCCGTTTGTTCTGACCTTTAAGGCATGTTGTCATTACCTGTCACTCTTATGGCCAGAATTCAACATTTTGAATAGTGGTGCATATGAGTGAATGCCGAGGGGATTTTCATATCCATACAAATGATGCACAGTCAAGTCCTTTCAGTGCTGTTTGCAATCATCAACAACACTGCCAGTGTTTGTAATTGATATTCTAATCATAAAATCCGATCTTTGAATCTCTTTGTGAGGGATATCACAGCAGGGCACTGGCAAAATTGAATCAGCATCATGTCACAAAGCCTATGCTGTCACATTTGTGCCTCAACATTCAGCATATTAACTGGACATTTTTTTTTCATCAAAGGTTTCAGTTCAGACTTTCTTCTGTCCAGATCTTTCAAAATCTGTGTGTGTGTGTGTGTGTGTGTGTGTGTGTGTGTGTGCGTGTGTGTGTTCCCTGGCAACTGAGCAGTATGTGCATGACAAGTGTGGTTAAAACATTTCAAACATTTAATGAGCAGCTGCAAGAGGTTTTCTGCTATGTTGTGACCAGATAAAGGCACCTACAATTATTCATGCCAGCCAGCAATTAGTACTGTCACTGCTCCCTGCTCTCTGCAAAGTTGTTTATCACCAGCAGTGACGAAAGCATCAAGTGGTGTTTGATCAAAACTTTCAGCACATTATTTCCCAACATTGGATAGGGAACACACAAAGAAACCCGTGGTACTGTTCCATTAGGGAATTCACAGACATGATGCAGCAGGGGCAGTTAAAATCCCAAAGGTTTTAATAGATCGGGAGGGTTTGTCCATGTCACTGCACTATTGTGCAAAAAAACACAAACGCATCAAGATTATTTTGCCTCTGTACCTGATAACTATTTAAAGTGACAATTCTGGTCCTGGTGACCAGCTGCCCTGCATGTTTTAGATGTTTCCCTGCTCCATCACACCTAACGACCCATTTATTTGAACCAGGTGTGTCGGAGCGAGGAAAGATATAAAACATGCAGAGCAGTGAGTCACGAGGACCAGGATTGAGAAACGCTGCTTTACAGATTTAAAGCCTTGTTATTCTGTCACGTTGGATTGAGGGCAGACTGGCTGCTACACTGACTATTGCCTTTTGAAGGACTTGAGGTGGATTCACAAAAAAGGACATGATTAAGCTGGCTGGTGAGCATGCTTACTAAAGTGGATAACTTTGCAGTTCTAAGGAACACATAGATGTCTTTGAATGTTTTTTTTATGTTCATATTTATTTTTAAATGGTGTAAACCACATATGGTTTATATATTAGGATATTAGGATTGATTTTAATATTCTTTTTGTTTTTAAACATTAAATGGGCTGAACTGGCTGAACTGCTGCACCTACGCAGTCCAGTCAGAGTGCTTAGGTCGGCTAACCAGCTGCTTTTAGAAGTCCAAAAAACAAAGTTAGACCAGAGGTGACCGAGCCTTTGCAGTGGCAGCTCCTCGGGTCTGGAATGCCCTGCCCAGGCACATTAGATGTGCCCAGACTGTTGAGCATTTTAAATCCTCTTTAAAAACCTACTATTACTCCATGGAATTCAACACATGTTTTTGTTTGTTTGTTTTGCTTCTTATATGTTTTTACTATGCTCTGTGTCGTTTTTAAATGTTTTATGTTTTAATGCTTTCTATTTTTACTGATTTTATTTTGTTATTTGGCGTCATTCTGTATCGCACTTTGGTCAAACTCGGTTGTTGTACTTATGCTATAGATGTAACCATCTCCTTTCTGTCAACTATTATCTTGTTTTCCACTTTTTGTATTACACTTTTTATTGCACTTCCCCAAGTTTGTATTGTTGAATTGTCCAAACTGGAACTGTTGTCAAGGCAACACCATAACCTGAAGTTCAAAGTACACCGTGACTTCATGAACTTGCATGTTCATAGCAACAATAATGACTTTGATGAATAGAGGAAGTCAGTAATGCAACATTATGCAAAACGCTGTAAAATACCAATGAAGTTTTTAGGTTTAGCTATATTCAGCTTGAGTGCCACAAGAGACAGAATTAACAATACAGTATTATGAGACAAAAACTGACAGACAGGATTTAAACTCACATAATCTGAGGAAATGGACTCAATGGGGGAAACAGATACTAGGACAGAGGACAGTGATTTATTCACTGACAAGCTTGTCTTAGACATCATCAAGCAGACTGTGGTGGATATCGAGGACCTAAAGATGTCACTCTATATGTGGGATGCACAGGAACTTCATATGTATGGGGATCATGAGGATGAATTCAAACTTGGTCTGATCACAAAGGGGAAGGCAGAAGAATATCTGGAGATGTTTTTTAATATGCAACTAAAGTCTACCAAATCTTTTTGGGAGCGTAAAGAAGACGTGGCCACTGAACACCTCATTCCTCCAACAACTCAAGCCACTTCCTCTTCACCTGCTTCTTTCTTTGGGACCCAGGATCTCCCTCCAGCTTTGTCAGAGGAAGAGGGACAGGACAAAAATGTCATGATTCCTAAGACAAGGTCATCCTCCAACTGCTCCACTGGATCTTCCCCTGCTTCTTCTGCCAGCTATGATGAACATAGCAAAAACATTGTAATCCCTGCAACATCATCCTCCAAATGTTCCACCTTTGAGGTGACCCAGTGTCTCTCTCCAACTATGACAGAAAATGAGGAAACCCACAGACTAGCTCTAACTTCCACTGCAGGATTAACAGAGGCCACCCAACACAGCATCTCTCCGCCTCTGGTGGGTGAGGATCTGGGGGTATTCACTCACCACCTTACCCAATGTTTTAAAATGTTAGGGGAACAGGGAGAGAACAACGACAGCAAAAAGGTTATGACCCCTGAATCATCTCCCAACTGCTTCATCAGATCACAGGAGAGGGTCTTTGAGGAAACCTGCAGTGTCTGTCCAGCTTTGTTAGAAATCAAGGACAACCACAATCTCTCCATTGAGGAGACCAAGACCTGTAGTCTCTTTCCATCTTCATCAGTCAAGGAGACTCGCAGTCTTTCTCCAGCTTTGTTGAAGCAAGGAGAACATGATGAAGAAAATATGATGATCCCTGCAACAATATCATCCCCCGAGTGCTATACCAATTCAGAGAAAGAGATCGAAACAGCTTTCCCTGCATCTACTACTCCAATGTTCAACCCTGAGATGGAAGACACTTGCTCTCAGGCCTTTGAGGAGACCAAGACCTGCAGTCTGTTTCCAACTGCATCTGAGAATGAGGAGACCCACAGTTACCCTCCAGCAATGTCAGATAAAGTGGGACAAGACAAAGACAGCAAACACGTTATGATCCCTGACACAAGATCATCCTCCAAGTGCTCCGGCTGGTCAGAGTTGAAGAAGAAAACAGCTTCCCCTGCATCCTCTCTAGCAGTGTTCACCCCCAAGATGGCAGACAGGTGCTCTCAGGACTTTGAGCAGACTGACACGTGCAGTCTCTTTCCACGTTTATCAGAGAATGAGAAGACCCTCAGTCTTTCCTCAGCTTTGCCTGATAAAGGGAAACATGAAGAATGCACAAAAAAAGGCATGAGCCCTGGAAGACGATCATCACCCAACTACTTTACCAGATTCCAGGTGAGGGGGAAAATGTTTTCGCCTGTTTCCTCTTTGCCAACTACTAAAGCAGTGTCCACGTCTGAGTGGAGAGACAAATGCCATCAGGCATTTAAGGAAACCCGCATTCTGTCTCCACCTTTGTCACAGAAAGAGGGTCATAAAGGAGACAGCAAAAACATCATGATTCCTGAGAAAAGTACATTATCAAAATGCTCTAATAGATCAGAGGTGAGCAGGAACACTTGTTCCCCTTTACCAACCATTACAGCGGCGTTGAAAATGGAAGAAAGTTCCTCTCAGGATTTTGAGGAGACCGTGACTTGCAAACCCTTACCAGCTTTATCTGAAAATGAGGAGGCCCATACTCTCTCTCCAGGTTTGACACATGTGACACGATCATCATCAATCTGCTCCTCCAGATCACAGGTGAGGGGGGAAACGTCTTCCCCTACTTCTTCTTTATCAATTTGTACAGCAATGTCCACACTTGAACCGGCAGACAGTTACTTTCAGGTGTCTAAGGAAACCTGTAGTCTCTCTCCATCTTTGTCAGAACAAAAGGGACATGAAGGAGACAACAAAAGCATCCCCAAGACACGTACATCATCAAAATGCTCCACCACATCAGAGGCTTGGAGGAACACTCCTTCCCCTTTGCCAACTGTCACAGCTTTGTCAGAGAAAGGGGGAGATGATGAAGACAGCCCCAACAGCATGATCCCTACATCAAGATTGTGTTCCATTGGGTCAGATATGATGGGGGAAACTGTTTTCCCTGCTTCCTCCTCACGTACAGCATTGTCCACCCCTGAGATGTCAAAGGGTTCCTCTCAGGCCTTTGAGGGGACCCAAAAACTATCTCCTGCTTATTCAAAATTAGAGGGACATGAAGAAGACCGCAAAAATGTCATGATCTGTGAGACAAGACCACCCTCTAGATCCCCTACTAAATCCATAATGGGCATAAAAATTGATTCCTCTGATTCCTCTATAAGTTCCGCTGCATCTTTAACAGAGGCCACTCTATGCAGCATCTCTCCAGCTATGGTGAATGACAATCTGAGAATATATACTCACCGTCTTGCCAGATGTTTTAAAATGTTACAGAAACAGGGAGATAAAGATCGTAAAAAGCTCAGGTCACCTGAGACACCATCATCTCCCAACTGCTCCAGGGGAATAACACCCTCCATTAATTCCTCTTTGCCAACCACTACAGCAGTGACCATCCCAAAGTTGGCAGACATTTGCCTTCAGGCTTTTGAAGAAACCTACAATCTCTCTTCAGCTTTGTTGGAGAGCAAAGACACCCACAGTCGCTCACCTGCTTTGTCTGAGAAAGAGGGAAATGACGAAGACAGCAAGAACATTAGCATTCCTGAGACAAGGTCATCATCAAAATGCTCAACTAGATCAGAGGTGAGAAAGAAAACAGCTTCCCATCCATCCTCTGCAGCTGAATTCACCCCTGAGATTGCAGACAGTTGCACTCAGGCCTTTAAGGAGAATGAGACTTGCAGTCTCTTTACAGCTTTATCAAAGAATGAAGAGACCCTCAGTCTCACTCCAGCTTTATCAGAAATGCACACATATGATGAAGATGGCAAAAAAGCCATAAGCCCTGTAACACAATCATCTCACTGCTCACCAAAATCACAGTTGAGGGGGAAAACATCTTCCCCTGCTTCCTCTTTGCAAACCACTACAGCAGTGTCCACCCCTGAGCTGGCAGACAGTTGCTTTCAGGCCTTTAAGGAAACGTGCAGTCTCTCTCAACACTTGTCAGAGAGAGAAGAATCTGACGGAGACAGCAAAAACATCATGATTCCTGAGACAAGTACATCATCTAAATGTTCCACCAAAACAGAGGTGAATACAAAATCAGCTTTTCTTGCATCCGCTTCTCCTACTTCTACAGCTGTGTTTACTACCAAGACGGCAGACAGTTGCTTTCAGGCCTTTGAGGAGACTCAGAACTGCAGTCTCTTTCTAACCATATCCGAGAACAATAAGACCTACAGTCACTCTCCAGCTTTGTCAGAGAAAGGGCGACTTGATGAAGACAGCTCCACCATCATGATCTCAAGGTCATCCTCCAAGTGCTCCACCAGGTCAGATGTCAGAGAGAAAAAGGTTTTCCCTGCTTCTTCCTCTCTTACAGAACTTTTCACCCCCGAGATGGCAAAGAGTTGCTCTCAGACCTTTGAGGAGACGGGCAGTCTCTCTTCAGTGATGGCAGAAAATGGTGGGACCCTCAGACTGTCTCCAGCTTTATCAGAATTAGAGGGACATGAAGACAACAGAAAAACTGTCATGGTCCCTGACACATCCTCTAGCTCCTCCACTCAATCGGAAATTAGTATAAAAAATGATTCCTCTGATTCTTCCTTAAGTTCCACTGCAGAATTAACAGAGGCCACCCTACGTAACATTTCCCCAGCTATGGTGGATGAGGATCTGAGGAGATACACTCACCGTCTTGCCCTGTGTTTTAAAAAGTTACAGAAACGAGATAAAAACAGCAAAAACGTCAGTTCTCCTGAGACACGATCATCTCCCACCTGCTCTCATCGAGCAAGGGTGTGGGGAAAAACAGCTCTCCCTAACTCCTCTTTGCCAACCTCTGCAAAAGCGCCCACCCCTGAGCTAGCTGACAGTTTCCTTCAGGCCTTTGAGGAAACATGCAATCTCTTTCCAGCTTTGTTAAGGATAAAGGAGACTCACAGTCTCGCACCAGCTTTGTTAGAGAAAGAGGAACATAAGAGAGACAGCAAAAACATCACGATTCCTCCAACAAGGACATCATCAAAACACTGCTCAGAGGTGAGCAGGAACACACCTTCCCCTTTACCAACCGTTATAGCGGTGTCTGATATGGAAGACAGTTGTTCTCAGGCCTCCTGTTTTTCTCCAGCGAAATCAGCTACCTCAAGCTCAACTACCTCCTCAGCAATGTCCAACTCTAAGACATTACACAGTTGCTCTCAGGCCTTTGAGGAAACCAGCAGTCTCTCTCCAGATACGTTAGAGAGAGAGGGACATGGTAAAGACAGCAAAGGCACAGACCCATCCCCCAGAGGATTCGGTAACAGGAAAATTGTTTCATCTTCTACTTTACCTACCACTGCAGCATTAAGTGAGATCGCCCTACAGGGCATGTCTCCAGGGGCAGTGGATGAGGATTTGAGGTGGTTTACTCACCGTCTTGCCCACTATTTTATAATGTTGGAGAAAGAGGAATATGGAGACAAAAAAAGCGTGATCTTTGAGGTCCCACAGCAGCAACCAGAAAGCGGCAAGCAGCAAAAGTCTGCATGGAGGAAGTTTTTTCATGCAAGACGTAACAACAAGATCCATCCTCTTTCACATGAGGACCTGAAAGAAGACTCCACTGCTACTTCAGCACAGTCCTCCGCCAGAGAGGATCCATGCCAGTCAAAAGATGACACTGCTGAGCTGCAGACAAAGAAGAAAAAGTCTGTGTGGGGGAAGTTTTTTCATACAAGGCAGAACGAGGTCCAACCTCTTTCACAGGAGGACCAGAAAGCAGAATCCGTCACTCCTTCAACATTAACCTCCGACAAAAAGGAGCCATGCCAGCCTAAAGATGAAATTCTTGAGTTGCAGAAAAAGGAGAAGCAGAAAAAGCCTTTGTGGAGGAAGTTTGTTCCTGCAAGACGGAACGGAACAGAACAAGATCCATCCTCTTCACATGAGGGTCAGAGAGAGGATCCCTGCTCTCCTTCAGCACCTCCCCTCACCACAGTGGACCCATGCCAACCTAAAAATGAAACTCATGAGCAGCAGAAAAAAGAGATCAAGTGGAAGTCTGTTTGGTGGAATTTCTTTTGTCCAAGGAAGAAGAACAAAATCCACCCTTTTCCACAGGACGATCCATCATGACCTGGCCCAAAATGTCACAACAAAAAGGGACAAAAATCATGTTTAATGTTTAAAGGATACTTAAATTAAATAAAATCATCATATTAAATCTTCCATGTATGAGATGTGTAAATCAGCAGTCAGTAGCATGGACGTGTACAGATAGACCTTGGGGCGATACCCAAGCACCTGCCCTTTTGCAAAGACATATTTATCAGTTTGTCTGATTTTATATTTATATGTGGGTTATCAATTCTTAATTAAATGTTTGTAATAATCCCCAAAAATTGCATATTAACATCTATCTAAAAACGACAAGCACCGTGCTATTAGTAAGTAGTGTACTAACATTCCCTTGTTTCTATTGAGTGCCACAGACTGATTCATTGGCCGTCTTTTAATGACGCCAACCACTGTGCTGGGCTGCTGCTGTTTTACAAAGGGTTTGCTTTTGAAAATTGCCATAATTAATAAACTTTTAAAATGCTTCAAAAGCTCCTCTGTACTCAATAAAATGCCAGGACCTGCACACATTTCACAATAAAAGCAGGGAACAGAAACGCCAGAGTGAGTTTACTTTGACATGGGTACAGGTCTTGTTGTATTTGTCACCCATGTTACAGATAAAGACATTGGCCTGCTGTTCAGGGAGAACTGAGAGCCAGTCAAGCAGAGAAAGAGAGACAGAGAGAGAGACAGAGAGAGACAGAGGAGTCAGATGTCATCATCACACTTTAAAAACAGCTAATTGTTTTGTGGCGTATGCAGCTTTTAAAAAAAACCTGGAATGCAAATAAGTGACTTCAGGATGATCAGTCATATAATCAGGTGTACATTGAACACTACTCTCTACTCTCACTACTCTCTTACACTGATTGCTTTAATAAGCCCACTATTGGTACTGATTAATTTCATAGAAACACTAACATTTTTGGGGAAAACTACACTAATCCGTTTATTAGGAACCCTACATTGATCACTTCATGAGACCCACTACATTGACACTGTTCACTTCATTGGGAACACTCCAGTGACACTGTTCATTTCATAAGGAGCACTACATTAATCATTTTAATAGGAACACTACACTGACACTGATCACTTTATTAGGAACACTTACTCACTTTCAGTCTAGCAATGTAAGGTGGATGTGGATGTTTGTTTGAGATGGTTCCCATAGATAACTCGTATTTGGTATCCCCAAACAAATCTAAGTATCCCCTTGGACTGAATTTATAGGATCACAAACTAACATTACAGCCATGCATCACTTTGCCACTGTGGGAAACCTGAAAAGAATAAAATGTCCTTACCGAGAACATGCACCACTTTTCTTCTTCCCTTCTCGATGTCAGTGGGTAGGGAGGTCACCGTGATGCCACAGGTCACGATGAAAACCACAAAGGACACTTTTTCAAAAGCCAGGGATTGAAAAGACTTTGGAAACTGAAAAGACAGATCAGAGCAGTGGGAGCATCACAGGCTCGCTTAAGGTGGAGAAACTTGAAAGTAGCATAGTTACACAATACATATATATATATATATATATATATATATATATATATATATATATATATATATATGAGCACACATTTCCCATGCATCTTGGACAAAATTCATCACCTTCCTGCAATTTTCCCTGAGCTCAGCCATGCTGAAACTTCCAAATGCCCCAGAATTCAAACTAAAGTGGATAAATCCAGGTGGTCAGCGAGTCGTGAAAAAGGCAACACACACAACTGATTTCTTTAACTTTCTCAAAACAAGAAAAAAAAGGTCACCTTGTTTAGCTTCAGAGTTTCACACTTTAAAAACCTGCTTCACGCTTCACTCACAGTCACAGTATGAAAAGAGTAGATACTCCTAACCAGACTTCCAAAACTGGTTTGGCACTTTTTACGGCTCAGTGCCAAGTGAGGAGGAACACCTAGAATTTGGAAAGTTTTGAGGTGGACATACAGAAGAAACACATGAAGGCTCAAATGATTTTATTTTTTTTTTATCTAGGTTGGGTCTCACATGTAAACAAACAAGTGTAATCTCAAACTGGAGCAAATCCCAGGTGACATTGTGTGAGAGGCACCAGGATATCACCTACATAAATATGGGCCAACATACAGAGACAAACAAGCCATTCGCATTCACATGCACAACTGTGGTACAGTATATTACAACCCAAAAATGCATGGGTCCACACACATGGGGAGAATATGCAACCTCCACACAGAAAGGACTTGGCTTGCTTTCCCATAGCCTGTTGCATTATATGTGAAGATTGGACATACAGTATTTAACAGTGGAGAAAGATTTTTTTGCAAGTCCAAGTCAAATCTCAAGTCTCTGGTTTAAATTAACAAAATAAAGTAAAGTTTTAAAGTAAAGCTACAACTGATCAATTTTAATACTGTACTGGATGGATTAAAATTGATCAGTTGTAGCTTTACTTTAAAACTTTACTTTTAAAACTGCAATATCATGTTGAGAAACCTAATAAAAACTTTGTTTTCATTTCATAACAGTATTTTTGCAACGTTTTAATATTAGTGTTATTAGTAGATTATTGTCTGTGTTACTAACAAGCTGTTTGAGGATTCATACGGTTCTTATTGTTATTCAACAATAATTAAGAATTAGAAAAAACAACCCTCTGCAATGACCAGCCCAGTTAGCTAAATTAGCTCTGGAGGCTGACACCTATATATGGTATAATGGAATACTGTCCTCGAGTCAAGTCTTGAGTTCTTTGAGGTCAGGTTGTCAAGTCTGAAGACACTGTTTGTGTGTCTTAATTGTGACTTGAGTCTGAGTCTCAGACTCCAGTCCCCATCATCTGTTGTAGACTGTGATCTAAACATATCTTTGTGAGGACATTTTGGCTGCTCCTTACATTATGAAGTTCTTTTTGAGGGTTAAGACTTAGTTTTAGGGTTGGAGTTGGAAACCCTAGGGTTAGGTTAAGGCTGTGTTTCCCCAATCCTGGTTTTTGGGGATCCCTGCCCTGCATGTTTTAGATGTTTCTTTGCTCCAGTACACCTGATTCAAATGAGTGGGTTGTTGTCAGGCTTTTGCAGACCTTGATGACGAGCTGACTATTTGAATCAGGTGTGTTGGAGCAAAGAAACATCTAAAACATGCAGGGCAGTGGATCCCTGAGGACCATGACTGGGAAACACTGGGTTAAGGCTTTTGGTCGTGATTGTTAAGGTTATGTAGTGTGTGTGTGTGTGTGTGTGTGTGTGTGTGTACTGGATGCAAGGACCCCTACAGTAATCGACTCATGTGTTTATACTGTATTATTTATGTTAACAATGACGATGCAGCTAAAAATATAGCTCATTGCCAAGCACAGACTTTCAACAACTGCACAGATTCTCTTGTGGACAGAATAAAATAGTCACAATAACAAATTAAATTGGTCCAGTGGGTATCCTTCTACTATATGCATTGCTAGAGGTCTGCATTGTCAGTGTCACCCATGAATAATTGCCTCCCATAAAGCAGCACTGCAGCGGTACATAACATTTAAATATGAAGACAGGCCCCAGTGAAGCAGAGTTACTAAAAACAACAGCTATTTCACATGCACATTGTACATTAACAAAAGCTCTGCAGCATCATTTTTCTCAAGGTGAGTCCAGTGGCCGTCTCTGCAGTTCTCATGCAGCACAGAGAAGTGCAGGATAGAATCACACTATTTAAGCACAGAAGTGAACTTACCATGACTACCAGAACAGAATGAATGTGTAGATGAAGCTGTTGTGCCGCTGCGCACAGCTTAACTCCTCATCCACCGTAAATGTTGTTCTGCAGCAGCTCTCACCTCTCTCCTCCTCCTCCTCCTCCTCCTCCTCTATCGTTCTCCCTTTCACTCTCTCTCCCCGTTTCCAGTCCCATTGCTGATCTCTCACACTGCAGGGGGAACCACTGGTGTTTGTGGGTCCCGCAGTTCTCCAGTGACGCAGCAAACATATGACTGTGCACACAGCCGCAGCAGTGGTTTCACACATTTGTGTGATAATGAAGCCCATCAGAGTGACTCTCATTGCTTTAACAGCCACACTTTGTTTCAGTTGATGCAGTAACACCACATTCATTTTCACACAGAAAACTATGGCCATTAGAGGCCCATCCACATCATGGTGGCTGTTTGTGTGGATGTGATGATTAGAGGCTGAAGCTGTGGATCTTATTCAAAACAAACCAAATTCAAACAGCCTAATGGCTGAAATATGAAGAGAGGGGTAATAGCAACTTTTACAGCAGTGACGCAGTGTAGCCCACAGTCAGTTCATATTCAGGACAAATTTGAGATAGTATTTCTACTTCATACTGAATTTGTTTTACAATTACTAGATGATTGGCCTTTACCTTTTAAGCCACTACATTGATTTGGCAATTTCAGATATTTATATGTTCTGGCTCATCAACCTGCCATTCAACAAAGTTGATTTTGAGGCATAGTAAATTAAACTGAAGCCCAAGCAGAATAGAATAGAATAGAATAGAATAGAATAGAATAGAATAGCAAAGAATAGAATAGAATAGAATAGAATAGAATAGAATAGAATAGAATAGAATAGAATAGAGAGCTTTACTTACATTGTATAAAATAAAGTGAGATAAGGTGTGCTACTCTAAAAAAAAAAGAATCGAGGATATCTATAAAAGTGGAGCTTAACCTATACAACTGAGTTCATCTTGAATTCAGTTGCACAAACACCAAACAAGGATTTGAATGCATGGATTGTTGGAGCCAGATGTAGCTGATCCTAGTAAGTGCACATTCACAGCCTTTTGAAGTAGACCCTGAGGTCAAGCGCAGGTTTACTGGTGCAGAAATGAAGAGCGAGTAACAGCTTATGATAGAAACGTATGAAGGGGTGAAGCACTTGATATACATTCACTTTTAATGAGACCAGATAATAGCAGCCTGGCAGACAATAGCAGACTGACTGAATGCAGTGGCCCAGAATAAATACGTACAGAGCTAATTTTGGCAAATTAATTGTTGGTAATGTCAATCAACCTGAGTGCATTTGACCAACAAAAGAGAGGTATTCTAAAAATAAACATTTGAAAAACAATACTTTTTTTTCTCACTTGTGCCAATTGTGCCAGTCTGTTTCTGCAAATGAAGTCCTCACTTACAAACCACTGCTCCATGGAAATCATCAGATTTGCAATTCAAGGAGTTTTCATAAAAAAAAATGTACACTCTGCAGTGGAAAATCTCCTTCATGTTCCTCTGAGGGATGTTTGATGTGGATCCGTGTGCAGTCCAGTGCACCAAGCACACAAAGGAAAACGCTGTAACGCAACATGAGTTTCACTACTGCGACTGTAAGGGAATGTGCTTTTTGTGTAATCTGTGTTTCATGTTACCGTCAATCTTGCAGAATTCCTCTTTGATGTAGCACAATATTCTGTGGCCAGAGAAGCTGATGAAGATATGTGTCACTGACTTTATTAAAACATATACTATATACTTTGCAAATTAAGCTTTTATTCATATTTTCTGTATCTCCAATATAAAAAAATGCTGAATTTTGGGACCATGTAAAACATCTAAATTATCATCCAAAAACAGAAATGTCATTGTGAAAGAAACACAGATGACATGAATTATTGCCCTCGTCACCGACTTCATTGACACCATATTGTCAACCTCCAATCATTCTAATCATCTCAACAACTGCAATAATATTTTGCATCGACACGACAATCAGTCATCATGAAATCCATATAAGAGAAGTAATACGATAAGATACAACTTTATTGTCAGTTATAACTGAAATTCATTTTGCAGTTCATAGGACGCTCTGTTCCAAAAAACAACATATAGTACACAAACAAACAATTAGGACAGACATACAGTGCACATGTGTCATGGTATTTAACTCTTCACTGGTTCTGGTAAAGCAGCTGGATAGATTTTTTCAGTTTATTGTGTTTAAATGCGTAATTCTGACTCATCTGTTTCCGCCAGCAATCAGTTCACCTGCGGCAGGAACACACCTGCTCCCAATCTAATCATCAACCCTCTCCTTATTTCCTGGTTTTCCAGCCTCTTGTAACCAGGTTGTTACCGACCTCTGTATGGTAAAAAAAAAAAAACTGTTGAGCTGCATGCTTCTTGCTTCTCATCCACTCACCATTGGCATAATGTGTTGAAGAAATGCATCACTGACATGTCAGACTCTGAAGTCTCTCTTTGACTCCATACGGACAAGCGGTGTAGGCTCAGCAAGAGCCGTCAGTGAGAATGACAGCGAACTAAGTGAGGCTCCTGAGATCACAGCAGCCAAGAATGAGAGGAGACAGGACACTCAGCATGAGGCAGCTACACGTTGTGTTTAAAAAATAAAAAATAAAAAATAAAAATGATGCTGCATGGCTACATTATTCCATCCTCTGTTGCTGAGCAAGAAAGTGGAACTGTCAACTGCTGTGCAGCTGCTGGTGTTACACTGGCCCTTAGTGACATCACTGCGAGCGCAGTTCCCACAGTTTGAGACGTGAGCACATCACAGAGCTGCAGCATGAGATGCAGCAAAAGAGGGAAACATTGTGTCCAGAGACGTTTACCTTTACTGACACTAAAACATTAATATTGTATTCACACAGCTTTGCTTTAAGGCTTGGATGTTTTGTATCATTGACCATAATCTTGATTGAATTATTCTTCGCCCTGATTTAGACAGTCTTTGTATAAGACTACAGAACAGGAGAGAGATTATCCTTCCAAAAATATTATATATATATATATTATATAATATAATATAATATAGACTGCAGGCAACTGGAACCTGGAAAGGAGGTCATCTTCTCAAATGAAATGCATGAATAAGAATCAAGAATAACCCTCGGCCAGAGAGTTTGAAGACATGAAAGTAAAGAGTGTGAAAGCAGAATCAAAGACATCAGTAAAGACAGGGATGGACTATTACTCTTTGTGCACTGGCGCATAAAAGTGTAATTTATAGATGCATCAGGAGTCAGTTTTTGTTAAACAGATTATCGTCTCACTGATTAATGCAGATGTTATCCCTAGATTTGCGTGTTCATAACACACTTAAACAAACTGATTGAGGAGAATTGGAGTCATGCAGACACATACTTGGCCTTTTGAAGGGAGCCTTACTGTATTTAGATCATGTGCCCTTCTGTATACGTCCATATATGGTCTTACAGTAAAGTAACATGCAGAGACGTCATGTGGCTTATTAGTTAGTATTAGTTAGTTAGCCCTAGATAAGAAATGTCATCTTTCATTTTATGCACAGGATCTCCAGAAATAAGTGTTATTCAGAGTTAACCCAGAGTTTAGCTCAATCGTGAAGGTGGCAGACTCATACTCGAATGATTTATACTTTTACACCACACTCAATGTTTTGTATGTGTTCATTCATAGTTTGGAGTACTTTATCTATATTTCAGTATTAATCTGCAATGATAAAGAAAAATCATTAATTGAGAAGGTGACTGGTATTCTTAACCTTTATTCTAGGAGATCAGGCCTAAAATGATTCACAAACTATGTAATAAGTAAAATGATTTATAATTTGTTTTGTATTACAGCAATACTTAAATTGAAGCTGGATCATCTATTACATGCATTGTCATTCATTTTATTTATTTTCAATTTACTGGTTTATTTGGCATGAATGATGTATATTCCCAGAAATGTTTATTTCTGGGAATATGAATTTGCATTTGTCGTCCAAAACCAAAGTTAGATTAAAACCCAATAATTAGACTGGAGTGTGATGACATAGAGCAGTGGGATCATGGGAATTGTCGTCATGTGTGCTTTTGGTCTGTTACCTTCAAAAGAAATACTATGGATTTAAAGACATATCATAAGTACACTACTCAACAAAGCATATACCATTAATCTTTTTAGATATTTCAATGCAGAAATCTTACATATTGTGTCTTTAACATTCACCAAAACATCTCTTCAAAAGGTATTTCCTTTTAAAACAAAAGGAAGCTGCAGAGCTGAGCAGAGCTCTCCTGTGACTCCCATCATGGGATTACAAAGCTGTTTGGAGCAGCCATGTTTGATTTAAAGCCTCTGTCATAGTCACAGAATGCACAGCTAGCATGTGCAAGCAGGGGTGATGCCTCACTTCAGCGTGAAGAGCTGCTGAGCGAGTGAATTAAATAGACTGCCCCTGTCGTTCTGCGTGTGTGTGTCTATCTGTTTGTGAGCTGGTGTATTGCACAGCAAAGTACAGGGGATAATTGCTGATGAGTGAGCTACTGTTATTGATGGAGAAGGCACAGAGAGAGGGGTCACGCTGCTGTTTTAAAAAGCTTTATCTGACCACATAAATAGCCCCATTTATCTCTGTCAGTGGAAGGCTGTTTGGTCGTTTGAATGGCTGACCTGCGTCAAATATCATCATTACTGAAAAGGTGTGGCAGACACATACTTGGCAATTACACTGTATGATGTGCTGGTAAACTGCTTCTTTAGTTTTTGTAGGTTTTATACAACCAGTAGTTCTCACCGTAGGGGTTTTAATTCTAACTAAATGCTACAGTAACGTTCACTTTCATGGTTCTTAGAAAAGGGACTAAAGAATAGGACTCGGATGGGTAATCTTTATGAATTTAAGATATTTCTCATGTCTTTAAAATTTAAAATTGTTTGGCCAAACCTCTGCTATGGGATTTTGTACACACACACAGGTAAATCCACCTTTTTCTGCACTAGATTGTGCTATACAGTAGTTTTGTTGCACTGCAGTTGGGAAGACAGCTTTTTTTTTTGCAGCTACAGCAAATAAGAGGAACAATCTGTCTGACAGTGTGAGGAACTGCAGCTCTTAAAAGCAGCATACAAAGTGTTTCTACACTGATGACACTGTCGTAGAGTACAAGAATAAGTCAGTGAACATCAGTGTGCATTTGGACTATCTGGGTATCTCATAGGACTACTGGAATTAAGCTAAGTATCACTTCTGTAGGTCTTTCTTATTTTGTTGCTATTTCAATAATTGCTATTGTATGTAGCTGGTTGCTTGACTTTTGTGACTTTTCACTTGTCTGTTTAATTAAGGTGAAAGTTTTGTAAAAGATATTTTGTCTGCTAGGTCAAAGAGAAAGTTGTTATTGTTGCTGCTTTGACCTAGTTTCTATTGAGCCATCACCATCACCAGGTGAGAAGTTTCACTGGCAAAGGGGAGTGGCCAACACAGCTGAGTAAGATTTAAACCAGACCCAAACCAGCATTTGTCAGTGTGCATTTGGACTATCTGGGTATCTCATAGGACTACTGGAATTAAGCTAAGTATCACTTCTGTAGGTCTTTCTTATTTTGTTGCTATTTCAATAATTGCTATTGTATGTAGCTGGTTGCTTGACTTTTGTGACTTTTCACTTGTCTGTTTAATTAAGGTGAAAGTTTTGTAAAAGATATTTTGTCTGCTAGGTCAAAGAGAAAGTTGTTATTGTTGCTGCTTTGACCTAGTTTCTATTGAGCCATCACCATCACCAGGTGAGAAGTTTCACTGGCAAAGGGGAGTGGCCAACACAGCTGAGTAAGATTTAAACCAGACCCAAACCAGCATTTGTCAGTGTGCATTTGGACTATCTGGGTATCTCATAGGACTACTGGAATTAAGCTAAGTATCACTTCTGTAGGTCTTTCTTATTTTGTTGCTATTTCAATAATTGCTATTGTATGTAGCTGGTTGCTTGACTTTTGTGACTTTTCACTTGTCTGTTTAATTAAGGTGAAAGTTTTGTAAAAGATATTTTGTCTGCTAGGTCAAAGAGAAAGTTGTTATTGTTGCTGCTTTGACCTAGTTTCTATTGAGCCATCACCATCACCAGGTGAGAAGTTTCACTGGCAAAGGGGAGTGGCCAACACAGCTGAGTAAGATTTAAACCAGACCCAAACCAGCATTTGTCAGTGTGCATTTGGACTATCTGGGTATCTCATAGGACTACTGGAATTAAGCTAAGTATCACTTCTGTAGGTCTTTCTTATTTTGTTGCTATTTCAATAATTGCTATTGTATGTAGCTGGTTGCTTGACTTTTGTGACTTTTCACTTGTCTGTTTAATTAAGGTGAAAGTTTTGTAAAAGATATTTTGTCTGCTAGGTCAAAGAGAAAGTTGTTATTGTTGCTGCTTTGACCTAGTTTCTATTGAGCCATCACCATCACCAGGTGAGAAGTTTCACTGGCAAAGGGGAGTGGCCAACACAGCTGAGTAAGATTTAAACCAGACCCAAACCAGCATTTGTCAGTGTGCATTTGGACTATCTGGGTATCTCATAGGACTACTGGAATTAAGCTAAGTATCACTTCTGTAGGTCTTTCTTATTTTGTTGCTATTTCAATAATTGCTATTGTATGTAGCTGGTTGCTTGACTTTTGTGACTTTTCACTTGTCTGTTTAATTAAGGTGAAAGTTTTGTAAAAGATATTTTGTCTGCTAGGTCAAAGAGAAAGTTGTTATTGTTGCTGCTTTGACCTAGTTTCTATTGAGCCATCACCATCACCAGGTGAGAAGTTTCACTGGCAAAGGGGAGTGGCCAACACAGCTGAGTAAGATTTAAACCAGACCCAAACCAGCATTTGTCAGTGTGCATTTGGACTATCTGGGTATCTCATAGGACTACTGGAATTAAGCTAAGTATCACTTCTGTAGGTCTTTCTTATTTTGTTGCTATTTCAATAATTGCTATTGTATGTAGCTGGTTGCTTGACTTTTGTGACTTTTCACTTGTCTGTTTAATTAAGGTGAAAGTTTTGTAAAAGATATTTTGTCTGCTAGGTCAAAGAGAAAGTTGTTATTGTTGCTGCTTTGACCTAGTTTCTATTGAGCCATCACCATCACCAGGTGAGAAGTTTCACTGGCAAAGGGGAGTGGCCAACACAGCTGTAACTAATCAGCCCCTAATCAGGTGTTTTTTAAGAAGCAGCACTGACTTTGAAGCGGCAGCTTCAGCGGCAGACTCTTCAGACGAAGACTCAGGAAGACAAAGACAAAGGAGTCTAAACCGGAGTCTAACAAGGAGGCTAACGGGGCTAAGTACCTGTCTGCAAGTGTTTTCGACCTTTATTTTACCATATGTGCCTTTTTTCCATTCCTGTTCATGTCTCTTCTCATAGATACTACAAACCTCACAATCACTCACAGCATCACCGTAACCTGTCCTCACTTATCTATCCCACCCGCTCCACACACATCCAACACCTTGTCGCAGGGGGCCTGTGGAACTGCCAGTCAGCTACCCGCAAGACTGAGTTCATCTCCGGCTTTGCTACTGAGCAATGCCTGGACTTCCTTGCTCTCACTGAGACTTGGATAACACCCTCCAACACAGCCACCCCTGCAGCTCTCTCCTCCGCCCACTCCTTCTCCCACACACCCAGATCCACTGGAAGAGGTGGTGGGACAGGTCTGCTCATCAACCCCAACTGGACTTTCACTCTTTACCCACTGCCACACTTCTCTTCACAGTCGTTTGAATTTCATGCTGTAACTGTAACTCACCCAGTCAAACTAATCATTATTGTCATCTACCGTCCACCAGGCCCATTGGGACACTTCTTGGAGGAACTAGATGTCCTCCTCTCAAACGTCCCAGAAAATGGCCCACCACTTGTTCTTCTTGGTGACTTCAACATCCAGTCAGAGAAGTCATCCGATCTACTATTTCTACTTTCGTCTCTTTCTCTCTCACTTGCTCCTTCTCCACCAACTCACAAAGCTGGCAACCACCTTGACCTCATCTTCACCAGAAACTGCTCCACCTCCGACCTCACGGTAACTCCACTTCATGTCTCTGATCATTTCTTCATTTCCTACTCTCTCCCACTCTCCCAATCTGATGATCTCATCTCATCAGATACTGCACTTGTCCGTCGCAACATTCGCTCTCTCTCTCCCTCCTCTCTCTCCTCAACTGTTCTATCAGCACTTCCTTCAGCTGACTCCTTCTCCCTCATGCATCCCAACTCTGCCACAGACACATTCCTCTGTACTCTGTCCTCCTCTCTTGACTCTCTCTGTCCTCTTACTTCACGGCGGGTTCGTAAGTCCTCCCCAGCCCCGTGGTTGTCGGACTCAGTGCGTACTGAGAGAGCCACGATACGGGCAGCAGAAAGGAAATGGAGGAAATCAAAACTCCCTGACGACCTGCTTTCCTATCACTCTCTTCTCTCCACCCTCACTGCCTCTATCTCTGCAGCCAAACAATCTTTCTTTCAGACTAAAATTCAATCCTCTTTCTCTAACCCCAAAAAACTTTTCTCGATCTTCTCTAACCTCCTTGATCCCCCCACCCCCCCTCCTCCCTCCTCCCTTCTACCAATTCACTTTGTCAACTACTTCACAAAGAAAGTAGATGACATTCGCTCTTCTTTCTCAACCCCACCTCCTGATCTCACCTCTCTACCAACCACTAATTCAGCTCCTTCTCTATCCTCTTTCACCCCTCTATCTCAGGATCAAGTTCTTTCCCTAATAACCTCTGCCCGCCCCACCTCCTGCCCCCTTGACCCTATCCCCTCTCACCTTCTTCAGTCAATTGCTTCTGATCTTCTGCCTTTCCTCACCCACCTCATTAACACATCTCTATCATCTGGTTGCTTTCCGGACTCTCTTAAAGAGGCCAGAGTGACCCCCCTCCTTAAAAAACCCACCCTTGACCCGTCTGAAGTAAATAACTACAGACCTGTCTCTCTTCTTCCTTTTCTCTCCAAAACTCTGGAGCGTGCTATCTTTAATCAACTCTCCTCCTACCTTCACCGGAACAACCTTCTTGATCCTCTTCAGTCTGGTTTTAAAGCAGGTCACTCGACCGAAACTGCACTCCTTGCTGTCACTGAGCAACTCCACACTGCCAGGGCTGCCTCTCTCTCCTCTGTGCTCATCCTCTTGGACCTCTCTGCAGCGTTTGACACAGTTAACCACCAGATCCTTATTTCCTCCCTTCAAGAACTAGGTGTCTCAGGATCTGCACTTACCCTACTCTCGTCCTATCTTCAAAACCGAACATACAGAGTAACCTGGAGAGGATCTGTGTCGGAACCCTGTCCTCTAGCTACTGGGGTCCCTCAGGGTTCTGTCTTGGGCCCTCTCCTCTTCTCTCTATACACCAACTCTCTTGGTTCTGTTATTCTCTCTCATGGTTTTTCCTATCACAGCTACGCCGACGACACCCAACTCATCCTCTCTTTTCCCAGCTCCGACACAAATGTAGCAGAACGGATCTCCGCTTGTCTGACCGACATCTCTCAGTGGATGTCTGACCATCACCTGAAACTCAATCTCAACAAGACTGAGTTTCTTTTTCTCCCAGGAAAGGGCTCTCCCACCACAGACCTAACCATCACCCTCGACAACTCTGTGGTAACTCCGTCTCATACCGCAAGGAACCTGGGTGTGACACTTGATGACCATCTCTCCCTCACTGCCAACATTGCTGCAACAGCTCGATCTTGCAGATACATGTTGTACAACATCAGAAGGATACGGTCTCTTCTAACCCAGAAGGCGGCACAGGTTCTGGTCCAGGCTCTTGTCATCTCACGCTTGGATTACTGCAACTCCCTCCTGGCTGGTCTCCCTGCTTGTGCCATACGACCCCTGCAACTCATCCAGAATGCAGCAGCTCGACTGGTCTTCAACTTACCAAAATTCTCCCACACTACACCTCTCCTCCGCTCCCTTCACTGGCTTCCTGTAGCTGCTCGCATCCGCTTCAAGACTCTAGTGCTTGCGTTCCATGCTACAAACGGATCCGGTCCAGCCTACATCCAGGACATGATCAAAACCTACACCCCAGCCCGCCCACTTCGCTCTGCATTGGCAAACCGGCTCGCTGCCCCCTCACTGACAGGATCGCAGAGGCATTTACAGAACTCCAGACTGTTCACTGTCCTCGCTCCCAAATGGTGGAACGAGCTCCCCATCGACATCCGGACAGCGGAAAGCCTCCACATCTTCCGCCGCCGACTAAAAACACATTTCTTCCGACTCTACCTCGACTAAGACGATAACGACGACGACAAAAAGAAAAAAAAAAAAAAAAAAAAAAAAAAAAAAAAAAAAAAAAAAAAAAAATGTATCGCACTTATGACTAGCACTTCATAGTTTGATTTACTTGAAGCTCTTACTTACTTCTAGCACTTATTTGTACCCAAATGTTTAAATGCACTTATTGTAAGTCGCTTTGGATAAAAGCGTCTGCTAAATGACATGTAATGTAATGTAATGTAATGAATAACTTTGTCACGTGAATCTTGAATCTCAGTGCAGACAAAACGAAATGTATGTTGTTCACCACTTCAAAAACTGCGAGATCAGCACTGACATTTTAAAAAGAAATTGTACTGATATTGGGTAGGGTCATATTTTTAGACCCAACTTTGGTGTTCCTGTGCAATACACTTTTGCTTGCATGCCGCTTGCTCCCATTGAGAACTCCCCAGAGCTTCAGGCTGCCTGAGGCACAGGGAGAGCCAGGAGCTCTGGGTAGCACCGGGGAGGGAAAACTATTGCAAGGGAACGCAAAAGTTATTGTGAGGAAATGCAAAAGCATTGTGAGGGAACACGAAATTTTGGTCTAAAAATATTTTCCACCATGACACTACCTGGTTTCTACTTTTAAATATGTGGGATTTTTAATTGGTGACCACTTATCTTTTAAGGAGCACATTCGATATGTTGTAAAAAAAATATATATATATATATATATTTTCGTGTGAAACAGAAATTGGTGGAAACAACCTTTTTGCCTGTTTTTGAATATGGAGATGTGTTGTATATGAATGCTTCTGCTCATTGTTTTTGCATGTGTTAGGATCTGCTCTGGACGTGTCTCTCCTCCTGTTTCCTCTTCATCTTTCCCCTCTTGTTCTGTCGGTATGAGTGGGTGTGTTTGTGGGCGTGTCTGTTAGTCTTTTCCCCTGGGAAACCCCATTATTTGTTTTCCCTCCACTACCTCCAACTCACCTGCAGTAGGTTATCCTGATTAGCACCACCCACTGTTTAAAAGCCTGACCATCCTACCAGTCTTTGTCAGATTGTTTGTTCTTTCGTGTTGGTGACACTTGGTCTTCATGCATGTTCTAATTACTCTTTTGCCCAGCCCGAGTTTCTATAAAGGTTAAACAATTTTAAATTTTCTGACAAGTGTACATCTGTGATGTCATTTGTTTGTTGTTTGCTATATATCTGTGTATAAATGTGTAGTCTGCCACAGTTTGACAAAGGGTAATGAGTACTGCCCCAAAAAAATCCAATGACACAAACAAGTACAGTACAAAGTGTCAGACTGAGGCAAAAAAAAATAAAAGGAGAAGTCACAAAAATAAAGATGATCGATATGTGGACAAAGAGTAGCTAAGGTACCTGGCAACAAAGCTGGTGTTTATTTACTATGGAAACATAATAAGAGGAATGGGAGCAGGTCTACAATGAGAAAGACAGGGTCAGAAATGACATAAAAAATAAGGCCAAACGACTGGACTGGGTGAAAAGTGAATGAAAGGACGTGACAGGTGGTCATTTCCATGTTACGCCAAACAAAAACAGAAGTCATTCATTTGATGTGTAAAATCCAGTGATGGGTGCAGCAGCTCTGGGCCACCCACTCAGAGCAAACACATCAATCAGCAGAACAGAAAAGAAGGTCTGGGAATGAAAGAGGAGAAGCACCGGGAAAGTGTTTCAGTCTGGGAACTCGGGATTAGACACAGAGTGACAGAAGCATGTCCAGTTAAACCAAGAAAGAAAAGCGGTCTGTTAACAGGGAAAGCCTGGAAATAGACACCAGCAGCGTGAGATGACCAGAGTGAGTGACAAGAGCCACTGTTGAAGTATCCGTTACCTTCTGCAGCGTGTCTTTCATCATCATTGCCTCTCAGCTTTGAGTCATGAGCTGTGGTTGAGTAACTAATAGCAAGAATATTGTGGTTTTATCAAACCCAATATTCAGTAAACGTAAAGGTCCATGTGACATCCAGGAGAGTTAATTGGCAGAAAATCAATATAATTGTTGGAGCCACTTGTGAAACACTCTTGAGTGTATTTCGACCCATTAGCTGAGTGTTTCTGTAGCTTCTCACTTAATGGTTTCGATGTTGATTCGAGCCAGTCCCAGCTTCTGATTGGCTGGATAATTATCTCTCTGCCTGTGCTTGTTAAGAGAGTGTAATTGAAGCTGTGGAGCTGGGAGAGCAGGTTTTAGTTTTGAATCATACTCCTGATGTACTTTATTTAGTTTTTGTTCTGAGGAAAAACAAAGCCGCACAGAGCCACATTAACAGTCATTTTTCATGAGTATGTTTGTGTAAATGTAAAATCACTTTAAATTAAAACTTGCTTGGTTTTTATAGCATAGAATTAACCTTTTATTTGTACCTTTAAGAAAGGCCCTTGCTTTAGAGGGGCTGCCATCTTGGGCCAATAGTATTTGTACAGTAGCCCAAATGGACAAATGGATTATTTTGATGGTACATACCCGAACCCTAACCCTAACCCTTACAACAGGGGGAAGTCACCTCTGTCAAAGCCATTGACACTATATAACTTCAGATTTCAGGTCTATGCCACAAAAACAACTACAACTGCCAACATTCTACTTTACAGCATGCAAAGTGCTGCTTCAGAGTTCACCTGAAGTTTTTATTCATTGCTGTTCTATAATTCTTTCTTCTCTGAAGAATAAAGACCCCAAAATTGTGTCTGTGTCCTCTGCCGTTACGTTAACTTTCGCCAGGCTACACTACATTGTGTTACTTTGATAAAAAGGTCAAAGTGCAATGAATAATAAATGCGTTCAGTGTTGTGGAAGTAAAACTATATAGGGAAAGGTCAGAGGTCAGGGAACGAGCAAGTTTGGATATAACTTAGGGACTGGAAACATCCAGATGTGACTCCAGATGTGTTTGGTTCCAACTAATGACTGTTCTAACTATACTGTTATAAACTATATTATTGGCGAACAAGTTGGAGATAAACTAAGCTGTTGTCCAAGACTTTTGGATGGCGTTCATCTTTGACTAAGAATACAGGCCAAGGGTAGGATGATCTTTTCTAAAGGAATAGTTGCTTATCCATCTGTTGTCACACACAAACACTGATACACACACACAAAGCAAATGCCATACACACAAATCGCTGTCTGTCAGAGGCTGTTTGATTTTGCAATGCTGCTGTGTGACATGTAAATTGTAAATAAAGCTTTTGCCTTGCTAAGCTGAAATCTTCACCTCTGTCTGCATTGTCAATTCTTTTCTCCACAAAAATGTTTGCAATCTCAGTTCAAACAATTTATAGTCAAGTCATTCTACTGGAAATGAGAAATAGCTTTTTCTGGGTTTTTGGGGAGGATGTGGCCAATAGACCCATCAATCAGGTCACCAACTTATATTAATGACCTCAAATTCCATTGTCACCTTAAGTTTCTTCCTTTCTTTAAATTAAAAGATAAAAATGATAAATAGACACAAACGACCAAAGCAAGTGGTGTGTGTTCCCCTCTTTTGCGGTGACAAATGACAGTACTATCATAACTAATTAGTTTTCTAATGTTACTTGTAGAAAGTTGCAGCAATCTTTGACGGTCCACCAGAGTCAGCAATAAATCAGCTCGGCAAACTGTAAATTTAAGCATTATTCCTAAATCTCTGTATTTATATTGTTGTTGATGTGTGTTTTCATTGCATTTTTATAAACAACATATTCTACTTTACTGTATTATGCTGCTTTCATCTTCTCTCTGCTTCGACTAATACACAAGCTGAACACAGAGGCCTCGTTATGTCATTCACCGGGCTGTTTGAAGCAGAAAAGAAGAGTTGTGTCCACCTTCTCACATTTAGTCACACTCTATTACCATTTAACAACTTCAGCAAAGAAGAGTGCCGCTCGTTTTCATCTGAGGTTGAACACTCGGGAGATTCTTGCAGGTATTTTCATCAACTCCCCTTCATCTGCTGTCTAACTAAAGTGCAAACTCGATCGTGTGCATCTGTTTTCATACGACATCCTGAAAAATAGCACGACGGATGTCTGAGAGGAAAAAGTTGCTTTATGAACAAAGTGTCTTTGAACCACAATATGAATCGTAAAATAAAATGGACCGGGTTTCAGGTTTGGACTATTTAGATATTTATTAATTTATATGAAATATTTATTATAAAACAAGTGTTTATCTTGCAAGGAGAGAGAAAACTGAAGCCCCTGATTAGCATATAGGAGTGTTTCTTATGTAATACTTTAGCTCCTTAAAAAGAAGTTACATTAACACACCTAGAACACCAAAATGTGTTCATATAAAATGAAGCTATAAAAATTGTATTGTTTTTTTTATTGTTTTAAACCAACATCAGTCCTTTCCGTAAATAGCTAATATTTAATTAATAAAAACCCTTACTCCTCATCATACATATCAAAGATTAATTGTTTTTTTTAAATGATTCAACCCTTAACTTAACTTGTTTTTGTCATGATGCATCATAAATTGTGACATGACCGGGTTTCAGTGAACACATGTTTGTGCGTAGGGGTGTTAGTGTGAGTATTTTGGTTAATGTTGTTTACAATAAAAAAAAAGATATTTATGAAAAAAGGATCAAATATTGTCGAAATTAAAAACACAGAAATGTGTGTTTTTAAGGGGTAAATAACAAAAAATAACAAATACATTTACGCCGTGGAATCATATTTGGTTTTCATAAAGACTGCGTATATTACTCTTTTTCATATCTTCTGCACTGTTTGCACTGACAGTGATTAGGCTGTTACACTGTTAGTGATGGCATCTGCCAACATTCTAGTGTCGCATCCCACACAAATATAACCATGACAGCATGTTGTTTCAGCTGTCACTGGGATATTTGTAATGGAAGGGTTCAATCATTTTAAGGATATTACTGTTCATTCATCTCCCCTTTTTTTTTGAACGGAATCAAGAAAATGTTCAGTAAACTCTAAACAGACGTGTTGGACCTTTGTTTGAGTCGTATGTCTTCCATATGACCTCTATGACACGACAGGTACGGGAACGACCATGGGGGGTTCTAACTTACTTGTTATTTGTTGTTTTTTTGGTACTTGAAGGAAAATCAGAAATACTGTTCTCCTGTACATACCAATTTTAACCTGAGTGCGTAGAAAATGAAACAAATAATAAAAATAAGAAGAACTTAAACAATAGTAATTAGAGTCACTTTATCTCTTGCTCCATTTTAATCTAATTTCACTATACCAGTGTGTGAAGTATATGTGAGAAAGAGGAGGATGATGAGAGAGCAAATTACTCTTATTGGGAAGAAACATGGTCTAATTCATCAGTACTGATGTAGAGTAGCATAAGTCCATGGGTTTCATCCTCTGAGGATCCTGAATGTCCTGAAAAGATTCACGATAGTCGATTGAAACATCACCATTACATTACAAAGCCATTGTGATGCAAACCATGTTTATTGACCAGTCAGCTGTTTCGGTGCATGACATTAAGAAAGACAAACACATACATAACAATTAAATCCAAAGATGTTGAGCAAGACAGCGTTACATTTTGGCATTTTGAAACACGGTAATAAAACAGCTCTCCATTTATTACCTATTAACTCCAAAGGTCAGTGAAGATTACATTTTTTTAAATTTGTCTTTGTACTTGGTATCTTTCTCCTCACTGTTTGGTAAACCCGTTTGCCCAGGAAACTGATTGATCTTGAGGAAGAAATTGGGATTACTATGAACCCGCAGGGCCACCAGGATGGGAGTGGCAGTGTAGAGCAGATTAGCTGTCAGAACACACCAGAAAACATCATTTGGTATATGAAATGGAGCGGTGGTACGAGGGTGGAGGGACCCGCCGATATGAGCCCACTGGCACTGAAAGCAATAAGAGGGGAAAAAAAGATCAGTGCATTAGATTACACTGGCATCACAGAATACTTTATGTTATATCTATCACCACTGACGCTTCCACTGTTTCAATCGTCAAGTCATTTTATAGCCTAATGTAAGGATTCTCATTCTGCCACAGCCCCCTGATGGGCCGTGAAGGGTATGCAGGTAAGCCGCAAGAGATTACAACAACAAAATAATAGAAAGGATTTTATGTTTGAGTTGAGTCAATAATAAGCTTCGAATCATCTTTAGATGTTAAGGATTCTTCTTTTTTTTCTTTTTTAACACCAAAGCCACTTATTTTAACCATAAAAGGGCCAGAAAACGTACTTACCATTTACACTTACTTACCATTTACTGCATGTTACAATAGTGCAGTTGTACATGAACACCAGATTTTGCGTGTTGAATTTGAACACAATATTACATGTGTAAAGGACCCTGTAAGTTAATTACCCTTGCTATTTTTAATTGTGCACCTTTTAAGTAGGTATAAATTAAACAATGCTTAAGACTAATAGTTACATTCACTTACCTTTATCAAGGCAATGAGTTTATTTATTTTGTTGGACTAAAATTAACTTAAAATGGACATTTCCTGACTGTTCAGGTTTTTGATGGGCCTCATTTGAACTGGGCCATAACATCCTTAACTTCAGTAAAGGCTGCCCTACTGTTTCACAACAGTAGGGCACAAACACTCCAGAGAATGAACTTGGAGTAATGTTTTCCCCAGCAGTCATTAGTCTACACAATTGTGCAGATCAGGATCACTAACAGGTGATAAACCACTGCAGAGACATGTAAAAAAAAAGCTGGTGATTTATCAGTTAGGGAACACAGAGTCTGCACCCTCAACCTGAACACCAAAAGAAGACTTTAATCAAGGACTCCGATAAGGAGAATATAAGGAGAGGGAAAGGGATGAATGTGGTCCAGGTAATTATGTAAAGGATGAGAGGTTGAAACAGGAAGTGTAACGTCAGACCTCTTTTAAGATATGAATAAAATATTCAGTTTGAGTCATACCTGGATCCTAACTACATATCTACAAGATTCCCTTATAAAAATGATCTAGACCTGAGTCATGGCTCCAGCGAAGAACACCGTCCAGTCTATCATCCATGTGCAGCCAGGCTTGAGGAGACCGTAGGTAAATGCACCCAACAAGGGTAGTCCATAGAAGAACGAGTGCAGCATCTGTAAGAAGCATTATTCACCCATTAATTAAATCCTCTTTTTCTGCCTTCACATTTGATTTTCCAGTCTGTATTTTGCATCATAAACTGACATGAGTGAGTTGGAAATGTAGACATTATAGTTTATATTCCAGTGGGTATTCTGGACACTGTAGAAAATGGACAAAGAAAGTGCCGTAAGGCTTTTCCCTCCATCACTGTCGCTGCTGATGTCGAGCACCGGTCTGCATGAACAGCATTCCTGCAGACAATACAGCATATCTTCTTTCTCCTGTGGCCGACACAGCACTTCACCTGCTGACACTGTACACAGAGGAGGCCTTGACTCCTCAAAATATTACCACGGGTTCCCCATTTAACACACGGCATAAAGGCAACACTGACAGGGCTTGAAACTTACCATTTTTGCAGTTAAGATGTAGGTGTATGAGAAGTAAATGTAACTTAGCTTCGTTGGGACTAGAGCCATGGTTCTCAAACTGTGGTACATGTACCACCATTTGTACGCGAGCTGAAATACTGTTCAACTGTATATACCAGGGTATGTGATCAGAGTGGAGCTGAGGGATTCTGACTGGTGTGCGTAGAAAATGAAACAAATAACAAGAAAAATTATGATAAATGAAATAATAATAATAATCAGAGTCACTTTATCTTTCATTACATCTTAATCTAATCTCACTATACCAGTGTGTGAAGTATATGTGAGGAAGAGGAGGATGGTGATAGACCAAATTATCTTATTGGGAATAAATCTGCTTCCTGTGAACAGTGTGGCCTATTTACACCACTGTATTTTAACGTTGGTGATAATGTTGCACTTCGAGAGCTCAATATTTTCTCAGGTGGTACTTGGAATAAAAAGTTTGTACTGTGTGTATTGTGTATGGTAGTTTTTGTTGTTGATAATGTCACAATGTAATTATTTGTATGCTGCGTCCTCCAACTGAAAAGAGGCTATTTCAAGCAGAACTGTCAGGTCTGATTGAGGGAGCAGGTAAGAAGCATTTATCCAGTCAAACTGCTGAACGACTGTGTTTTTCCACGAGTAGAACTCCCCTCTGAGGCTTTTCATTGGTGTCTCTTTCTTGCTTTTAGTAATACACTAACCTATTAGCAGCCATCTGTCTTGACATACAACAAATCACTTCCTGTGTGCAGCGCAGGAATGCTGACACTGCGATACTGAGAAACACACAGAGAGAGAGTCGTGTGGAGCTGATAGATGTCATCAGCATTGTGTGAACTCATTTGACAATGGTTTGACATTCGTTTATATTTATCCAATCCAAACGCCAGTGATCACAGAACGCAAGACTTTTGCACAGTACTGAAGACCGACTTCCTACATGTCTGTGCTGCCAGGCCTTTATTACTACTTTCAGCGTTCTTTCAGTGCATACAGAGCATAGCAAAAAGGCATTTTCTTACTCTGCCCCTTCCACATTTCAACAGGATCTGAAGTTGTCCAGGTTGATTCCATTGGGGGACTTGAGGGCATTTGAAAAATCTCTGGAAACTTGTTCCTGTTCTTAGCGTTTTAATCCGCTCCGCTTGGCACTTTGATTTTACTGTATTGTTTTGACTGTGCTTCTGTGTTTCTGTCTGTCTGAAAGAGGTTTCTCTTGAGAATGAGTCCTCATGTCTCAATGAGACTACCTGTATAAATAAATCCATCCATTCCAGCTGACATAGGACAATAGGCGGGTCACACCCTGGACGGTTCGCCCGTCCATCGCAGGGCCACACATAGAGACAAACATCCATTGACACCTACGCTCAATTTAGAGTGTCCAGTTTGCCTAATCCCCAAATCTGCATGTCTTTGGACTGTGGGTGAGAACATGCAAACTCCATGCAGAAAGGCTCTTCTTTCAACCGAATCACGAACCTGGGTCTTCTTGCTGCAAAGGCAAGAGTGCCAACTACTAAACCAAACTATATTAATAAATGATAACCACTGGGCCCTAACTAACTACTAGCACATCATTTTATCATCATGTTTTATCATGTTTTGAATATTATTGTAAAATGAAATGAAAGTAGTGGAGAAGAACATGGAAACTCTCATTTCACAATCTCAAATCGGTTCCAAGGTGCCATGCAACAGAAAATGATTACTTTGACACAAGTGCCATTATAGAAAGTGCCCTGACCTTCAACTCCTACTTTATGAAAGAGAAAATTATACGGCTGAACCATTTCTATTCATTCTTAGTCTGAGGTCCTGATTAATTCTGTAACTCTGTCCCATATTGTCCGCCACCATCACTGAAATAAGAGGTTAGATACCACAGAAACAGTTATGCTATGCAACACAGACACACACACACACACACACACACACAGTGAGATGCTGATGGTGGGCTTTGGGCGAGGGATTAGCTTATCAAGTTCTCAGCATGTGGTTCGTCTGTCTGATCAATGACTCACAATTGTGCCTGGACTTCCGCCGAACAATGTCTTTGGATAACCTATTGACAAAGCTGTGTACCCACACACAAGAAACACAACAGAACCTCCAGCCGTGTACGTTCAGAGGAAGGAAACAAAAATGGAGGGCAGACCCACAGACGCACACAATAACAATCTGTTATCTCTCTTAACCAAATGAATGAGAGAGACAAAGATGCACTGGCCCCCTCACCCCACGCTGTAATGGTGAAAAATGACTCCTTAATGCGTGCTCAGAGAAAGGAGGAGATAAGAGCAAGCTTCCTGCACCTTTACAGAGATAACCATGAACGCACAGGTCCATTGTGTGGTTGGTTATTTAAAACGGGCTGGATAGAGGCTATCAGCTGCTGTTGGGGGAGATGGAGAAGCTGAGTGCAGAGACAGAGGGAGAAGCACCCACCATGACCTTTGGGAAGCCCACAGGATCCTTCAGGTAGGGTTCATAATCTGTCAGGTAGACAGAACAGGCCTCGAGTGGACAGTCCAGAACCACCTACGGGTGGGGGGGGGACAAAATGACATAAATATCTCACGTACACAGTACTGAAAAAGCTTCATATTTGTTGCTCTAGAATTATAGATTATATAATTATTTCTCAATGTCTTTATTAGAATACAGCATACAATAGGGATAATGCATGCAGTATTAAAATGAACTGCTTCGTCAAGTAGTTTATATACACTTGAACAGTAGCATGACCCTGTCTCACCTGGAGTGGAACCATAATTAATGTCATTGGTAACACGTGTGTTCCTCGTACTTGTTCTCGTTTAAAAAAATGGTAACACTTTAGATTAGGGAACACATATTCATCATTAACTAGTTGCTTGTTAGCATGCAAATGTGTAATATATTGGCTCTTATTAATTAGATGAAGTAATTTACCTCAGAATTATTGCTTATTAGTAGTAAATAAGGAAGGTGTTATCACAATAATAGTTATTCTCCCTTAATAACAGCTAATGAATATGGTCTGTTCTTACATAACAAAACAAAAAACTACAAGTGTTAATGTGTCCAAATAACTCTAAATGAAGTCTTTGTTACTTAGAATATGTTCCGCATACTAAAGTGACATCTTGATCACTATTAATTCACTAGTAGTTGAACACTTATTAACCAAATCATGTTCCCTAATCTAAAGTTGCCTCCTTTTCCTATTCTTGTGACACTACCACTAATAAGTACTTAATAATGACTAAGAGCCAATATGTTACTAATTTGCATGCTAATAAGCAACTAATTAATGGTGAATAAGGTTTATTACGCCAGTGTTATTCAAGACAGGCTTGAGCATTACATACACATGTTGCATGAGTTCGACTCTCTGGATGCTTGTTAATGTACCAACTTTCAATCACATTATTCCCTTCAAATTGCCTAACAAAGACATGAATTTATAATTTTACATAATGGTAGCCTAAGATTTTGCACACTACTGAACGTAGAGCAGTCCAATATACCAACATCTCAAATGACCACTGCAAGTTATTCACAGAATTCCCAAATACAGTGTTAGAGTCATATATAAATGGTCATATTTATTTATGTATTATTATATAATTCAGTAATTAAAAGTAATTTATTATTCACTTTTATTTTGTGGCATCTGGTCATATTTAGCACTTAAAAAATGTTTGTGTCTTGATTATCGTTAAAATGGTTTAAAGCTCCTTTAATTGCCCTGCTGTTGTAAAGCACAATTAATCGAGGTAAATTGTGTTTTCCCTCATTGGGCCTCACATGCTCTAGATCCACTACTGGTGGATGTAGCAGGACGAGGAGCAACAGTCTTCTGACCGTAACCGTAATCGTAACAGTAACTATAGCGTCTCGTCACTCACAAGTACAGTGTGTGATAGTATTTTTGTTAACAGGCTGATGAACGTGATGGGAGCTTGTTTAGCTTAAACGTTTGGATGCCAATTTTACGTCAGTCTCGCCTTTTACTAGTCAGAAACTTCATGTTTCAAAGGGCCTGTTGTGACATTCACAAATGGCAGTGTTGTAATGTAAAAAAGTACAAATACTTCATTACTGCACTACATTTCCTATATACGTTGTGTACTTTTATTACAGTACACTTCCCCTAACTATCTTTGTTACTTGTTACTATACCAAATATAATCAGAAGAAGTAGAGTTGGTAAATGGTCTGTCAGGAGCAACTTGGGTTGTCCAAGAACACATATAAAATAGCAGTGTGGGGAATTGAACCCACAACCTTCCAGTTGAAAGACAATTCACCCTACCACTAGTTTTTCGTAACGTAAGTACATTTTATATCAGAGAATTACTTAAGTACAATAAATGTCATGACTTTTATTCAAGTAATGTTTAAAGGTGACTTCTACTAAAGTCACTTTCTGGTAAGATATTTGTACTTTTACTTAAGTAGTCCTTTAAGGTACTTTATACTAGACTGGTATAAGGTGGTCTCATGCATACCTGTTGGTTGTAATAAGTGGATATTTGAGTTACTGTTGCGTTTCTATTATGTCAAACCAGAAGTGCCACTCACTGAATATTCAGACCATTCTGTGTGGTTTTGTGTGAAAATCATCCCAGACCAATCCCAGATTATTATTAACGTCTACATTTCTACATGCCAGAATGCACTTGTGTCACTACCATGTGATTGGCTGATTAGATATATACATTATATAAGCGTGCCTAAAGAAGTGGCCAGTGAGTGATAAGTAAAATAAGATCCTGAATGTGGTTACGTGTGACATCACGCTCCCACTGAGAGTTAGAGAAGATCAATATTACTTGGAAGGAGCTTCATGTATCATGTGGTCATGACAGAGGTGTCTTATCATTGAACTCTTATAGTCCCAAATGTCAAACTATTCTCTCAAATGACTTGTTAGTTTAAGAAACTGTTTCATACTTACACAGTATTCATACACTGTTCAGTTTTGCTTTGTGGGCTTTCAAGCCAGATTCTTTTACAGAAAATAAGCATTCCCATGAGGTCAATAAGTTGAACTCGCTCCTTGAAAAGGCAAAAATAACACATTCTCTGTGAATCCTCGACACTCTTTTTTTCTTTGTGCCATTATAGCCCTGCATGAACATTGTCCATCACATAAATATGATGCACTCTCACCAAACCCCTGAGGATAGTGAAGGCCATTGCAACCAGGAGAAGCAGCACCAGGATCAGGTCCAGAGGGCGCCAGATCAGTTTCATGCTCTGAGCATGCTGAGCCTGTGGGGACACGTCGAGACAATGTACAGTACATCGCTGGTTAGTCAACGCCTCAGTTTCCTTTTAATGAGATCTGTGTTTCTGTGGAGTTTCTGTAGAGTTTTCGTCCTTTAAGTCTGCAATAACAGTTTTTTTTAGTCAAGAATAAAAAATTATATGATACACAAAAAAGTCATAAAATGATAAATGAATTGATTTGTTTTGAATCACTGTAAAGTAGAGTATACTATACAGAAAAAACACTACTTTTCAGGTTCAGATCAAGGTCTAACCACGAATGCGTCAGACTTGCATTGTATCCACCGATGAGTGGTTTGTCCTTGGGCCTGGTGAACAGCGTGACAGCTCCGTACACAGGCATCAACAGGAAGAGGAAGTTGAGCCAGAAAACTGGACGGATCTCTAACCCATATTTACCTGCCAGAGAGAAGAAGAAAAAAGAAGACACTGTGAACATATAATCTAGTAATTGCATGTCCTGTTAAAACCTTCATTTGGACTCTACAGGTTTGTGAATGACTCGGCAGAGAGAAAAGACATGTCGGGTCTTGTGACACTTCTGTGTGCAGTTTGAAAAGCCAACAACAGTTGGTGTACGTGTGTTTTGTTTCGGGAGGTTTTGACAGCAGGCTGTGCACAGAGCATGTGGGTGTTTTGTTGGCAGGCTGAACTATGACACTGATGGTTCACGGCAGTGCGGATGTTCACACAATTAAGCTCATCATCACAGGACTAGAAGACGAGGGAATAGAAGAAGAGGCTCACCTGTCACAATCCCGACAAGGAACACGCTCATGTTGGCGCACAAAGAGCCAGCCCAGAGCAGGCCGACGTTACGGTATGCTTTCCTGGGACAGAAAACAAAAATACAATGAGTGATCATACTAGTGTTGGCAAGGTAGGAGAAATATACTGTATCTAAGATTTTCTTAGCTGAGTTGTCATTGTTTACCCTGGATACACTTAAAGTAATATTACATTCAAGATTCATTACTATTTCATCCTATTTAAAGCCACATATTGTAATTTGTTGATCTCCCTGTCTTACATTTTGAAATGGGCTCTGTGACTCAAAACTATCAGACCTGACTGAGGCAGCATTTGTGTGTATGCAGCAGCAGTGCAGGGTTCATCCTGTCATCCTGGTTTTTTCAGCAGTAGAATTCACTTCTGCAACTTTCCGTGGGCATTTCTGTGTGTTTTCAGTCATACTTAAACCCGTCTGAAGCGCTGTTGCTTCTGTCTGTCCAGACATAACACAAATCAGTTCCTGTGTGCATGACAGGACTGTCGCCTAATTTAGCTGCTTCAGAATCATTGTGGGGCCACACAGTTGGTGTAGTGGTTAAAACGAAACACATATTACTACTCACACCATAGCTAGATACCAGCTATACAATCAAGGCAGCCACAGCATCATTTTAGATGTTCATCATGACAGAGCCGGAGGAAACGAAGCAAAGAAAACCTCTATCGGAGGAAGCGAGGAAGAAGTCTGACACATAAGTCAAGGTTGGACTGGCTTTTTTTGAAATACAAAGAAGCCTGCAAAATGGATGCTGACTGCCGTGGTTACAGGTTACCAAAACATTTTTAAGTCACTTTTCAAAGACTCAAACATATAGGGGTGAGCCAAAAGTAAAATTCTTGACTTTCCATTTAACGATGTAAGTTATAATCCAGGCAGGCTGCCAGTTCTTTTATCCACATTCCAATAGAGACTATGGCCATATTTTTCTATAATAGCTCACTTATCCCTCTGGCTTGTAAAAGTCCAAATTCAATTAGCAACAAATGCTGCCGAGTCGCAACCAATTCTTCAGGGTATATTTCCAGTAAACATAATTTGGCTTGTGAAAGTATTTCCTTTCCAGTTTCGAGGCTTATATATTCAACCACATTCTTCCAGAATCCCTGAAGCTGTGTACAGCAGCAGATAAGCTCAATCTTTTTCTTTTTTGCACTTCCTACAAACACAGTCAGATAGTGTATTATAGACATGTGCCTATAAAAAGCCATTGCTAAATGAGCTTCACTAATATCTGCCTATGTATGCATTCTCTGTGCCTTTTAAAAAATAAAACAATTAACAAAAGCCCATAAAACAAGGAGAACTGACCGTTTATATTTAGTATCATTAGACCCTCAGATGCTTCATCTTATTTACTGTTTCAGTACTGTTTAATTGCCTTCTGTTTGTTTCTCATGGTGGTCATTGTTAGTTATCTGTGCAATCGTTTACATGCAGGTATTTTTATTTACTAAGATAAGTGAGTAACGACGTGAGTGGACCCAACTTAACTCTCACCCACCTGTCTGTTATCCTGCTGATCATCACCAGGTACATGATGAAGTGCACTATCCCGTCCCAGTAGCACATCATGATGCCATAGGCTGTTCCCAGATAGGGTTCTCCCTGAAGAAGCACATTACATCAATTCATACTGTGTGATATACATGGCCTCAAACTGTCTTTGCTGTTGCCTGTGTCATCTTTCAAAGCCATTTTTCAGTCAACTCACACAGATTTAGTATCTCTCTCTCTCAATTTCTATTTCTTTTTTTATGATTTGGCTATGACAATAAGAAACCTACTGTCTGCTGGTAGAACCTCATAAACCCAGAGAGAATGCCGTCATGTTCCAAGGCACTCGTCAGGTCAATGACACAAGTGAATGAGAATTCAGCAAAAACTGCAGAGGAGAGAAAACACTGTGTCATAATTCTTTTTTTTAAATATATTCAGTGATAAAACTTGCCACGCAGAAATGCTTCAGATGTCACTAAAGTAACGGGGGCCAGGAAACTGTGACGTGTGTTAAATAGCTTCATTAACTATGAGCAAACTGTGCGAGTACATAGGGCCACTGCAGTAGATGTATGGATGACCAAATATGTAGAAAAATGAAGTTGATAATATGATTCACGTAAGGAAATGATAGTTTCACAGTGCTATTGTATGGGATTCAACCTGGATCCCCTTTTAGAGGTTGCTTCCTTTTTCACTGTTAATAACGTCGATTGGGGCGGGGTAACTCAACCAACCTACTTCCTTGCATTGGGTATACATACAGTATGTAAAAGGTTCATTTAATGATTAATCTATCATTTATATTCCTTATTTGTTTGATTGACAGGGACAGTGTGCAGCTATAAGCTTGTTTTCATTTGCGGTCCACGGCCAGGAAGTGGGGAATAACATCTCTGTTAAGAAGAAGTTAACAGCTGAATAAAAAACACATTTACGAAACAAAACATCTTAAGCAATAAAAATACATCACAACATTAAAACACAACACATTCATGACAAACGTATAACACAATCAGCAATGTTAAAACGCAACAACAAGACATGAACTGTGAGTAAGACTGGGATGATTTGAGCCATGATTTAATCTGAGATTCAAAAGCAGCAAAGCTGTAGGACTCTCTCATATTACTGGGTATTGTGCTCCAAAAGGTTGTTGCTCTAATTTGGACGAAGCAAATGTCCACAACAGTTGGAATAACAAACCGAGTGCAATAAAAGCATCACTCTGCAGATGCCAGGACTCAAAACACTCTCATATCACACAGCCTTCCTCTCTGTCCTTCACGTCTGCACATGCAAACACACAATTTGTTTCTGCTGTGCACCAGTATCTCTTCAAAACCTTAAGAGCGAACAGGTTTATCCCAGATATATAACAGGTGTTTTATGACCGCTGGCATACTTTTTGTGTGTGAGTTTGTATCTTGTTATGTTTTTTGGAATCCCTCAGCTCCCACCAAACTCACCCTGACACGTTCTGACACGACTCATGTAATTCCACGTTAACTCTTTGGACGTGGTAGGAATGGGCAGTCAGTTCCTTTTGACCCCATTTTCTCCTGTTTATGTTTAATTATAATTTGCGGTATTTTCATTTTGAGAATCATCAGGTAAGATGTGTTTATTTTCTAGTCATTTATTTTCTTGCCCATTCTGAAGCCTCTTTTTGTTCTTCGCTGTAAATAAAATGCACTTTATTGATTCAGCGGTTCTGTGGCTTTTTTTTGAGTCTTGAGGACTCCCCTAGACAGAGCATAACAGCAGGGATTATGGCTCTCTGTCACTGCCCTCATTGTTTTCCTGCTTTTATTTACTAATAAATCAACTTGTTTGTGTTCCACTATAGCCCTCAGCATCAGCTGTGGTGGCTGTTTAGTTGCAACAATTGTCCAAACAGGGTGAAAGAAGAGAAAGATCCCAAAGTGTGAAATCTGCTGCTAACAGTGCAATCTAAACCTCCTTATGGTCTAAATCTGGATTGTGTCGTCCTGTCTTAGTGCGTTCAAATAGCTGTCTTTTGCCTCAGGATCAATTCACTCAAAAGAAAAGAGTAAGTACAAGCATTGTGTAGGTCCTCAGCTAACACTAAGGTCGGTCATTCTTTAGAAATGTCAGCCTAAGCTTCACAAGCCTGATCAGACTAAGCAGCTTTCAACATATGTGGTGAAATCATTTTGAAAACAATTCAGGTTTTCACTCTAAGCCAGTGAGTCGTGAGTGAAAGTCCCGAATATTCTTCCTTTTTAGAAATACGTAACAACACAGTTAGGAAATGCTTTTAGTTATTTACCAAAGAATAAGGCGTCTTTGGGTGGGTTGACACGTGTGATGAGGAAGTAGAACAGAAAAACAATGACCAACACAGCAGCACCGATCCCCAGGACCACATATGGCCTGTGAAAGCAGAGAAATGTGTTATCAAAGACAAAATAACAGCACGGTGTCCATGTTATCAACACAATCTCACCGCCAACTACATTCTTTTTATTAATAGGGTTTTTTTTCATATGGAAGTTATGCCAGTCTCCTCTGCAGTGATGAATTAGCAAACAATGATAAATGTGAATGATAATCACACACATGAGTTAGTACCAAAAGAAATAATGCAGAGATGTGAGGGGAGATCTGTGAGAAAGATGAGAACGGCTCCAATGAAAGAAAAGGCAGCGCTGGTTTGATTAGTTCCAGGTGAAATACAGTTATATGAATAAAAAAAAGAAAGAAATTACTATAAAGTTTTTACGGTATTTCATCCCTGACCTTTTACTATCATTGAGTTTAAGGCATCACTTCAGTGACATTTTGAAATGTTTTAAACGTTAATCTTTTTAACATTGTATCTTTTTGGCCTTATAGTTTGCAAAAGTTTTATTAACTTATTTTAATGCATCGATGCCATACATCTTTGTTCTGTTTTCATTTTTCATCTGTCTAATTTCATATATATTTTAATCCTTTTTATTGACCCTGTCCTATATTGATTTAGCATATTTTATTCTTTCATTTAAAATCTTTTCTTCATTGTTGGTGTTTTTATTTCTTTTCTTTCTTTATTTCTTCAGTTTATCAGTCACTTTGAATTGAACTAATCAGTATGAAATATGATACACAAATACACTGGAGTTTGATTGACTGATTGATTGATTGATTGATTAGGTAAAAGTCACAGTATTTTTTTTATTGTAGTATACTACTGTATAGGCTACATTAAGTTTGTTGTTTTGTTATAATATTATTAAAGTCTCATTATTGGCCACATCATCAGATGGTGTCATTTTCATGGACAGAGCACAGTCTGCACGAGGCATAACTTAACTAATGCCGCTTTTCCACCATACAGTTCCGGCACGGCACGGCACGGCACAACTCTACTCGATGTTGTATCATTTTCCATATCTATAGTACCTCCTCAACGTGGGCACATCCATCATGGCATGGCATGGTAAAAAAGTACCTGGTACTATACCTAACGGAAAAGCAAAAAAAAGTCGAGTCGTGCTGGAACTGTGTAGTGGACAGTAAGATATTGAAGACGTGCATATCCTTACGTACATGTTTATCTGTTTGTTTTAAGTTATTTGGCTTTATTTTGTGCTTAAATATTGCAAATTGAGTGCACATTTGCACATCTGTTCCTACGTTTAAAAACCAAAAGCCCATTAAACTAGTTTGCTGCAAATGGAACGTCTGCTGTTGTATTTTGTTATTTTTCAATTCAAGTTCAGTAACACAACTACTCAGTGCTTCACTTTGAGTATGAATGCAAATCAATGCCAACATTCTAATGTAAAAGAAAAAAAAGATCAAGGTCACCTTACATACAGTACACGTAAACTTAAAAATAGAATAAGATAAATAAAATGTAATAATAAAAGACAATAAGCTTAGGGCCCCCAAGCTTAAGGTTTGGGCCGGCACTGTTACAGAGTTATGGTATTAATAATAGTGTGCACTTTAAAAATATATTACCACAATGATCCATTGTTAAACTCAAGTTCTCCAATATTTCATTATTGCTTAGTGGATTAAAAGCACAACTTTTCAGGAGTGTGAGGAGCAGCTCACTGAGGCCACGTTAGATCAACACTGCTCTCCGTGTTTGGTGGTCAGGTGTGCCAACAGAAAAAGATTAATGTCCCCGGTGTATCTCTCAGCAAAACAACATTACAGCCTCGGAAAACTCACACTGTGACTCCGCAGAAGGAAAACAACTGCTGTGAGTGCAAAGGGAAGCTCCCTCACTGCCTCTCCAAATCAACACTACAGGAAGATTTATGCACACAGTGCTGTTTGTTTGCAGAGTGGAAGAGAAGGAGGCATATTGTATGTCAAGAGCAATTTATCAAACTCTTTCTGTGCGGTCTGTATCGATTGTCAGAGTCTCAACATTCAGAACGAGCCGGCAAAGATATTTGCACGGGGGATAAATGTATGTCACAAATGAGAAATATCTCATATACGGACAGAATGGAACATTGTACATCACGGCTGGATCTCTTTATACAGCAGCTGGTGTGCAATCGTCAAAATAAATGATGGGTTAAATCATTTAGTGAGTTAATACTATGAGCTAATACATACTGAAAATTGAACTCAATGAATTAGCTGTGGTCAACATTGTTAAGGATTTATGATCCAATATGGAGAGAGAAATGCAGCTTGAATTATAAGCTTACAGTGTCCTCTAGTGGTGGTAATAACATCATAATGACATAATACAAGAATCACTTCCTCTATGTATATACTCGGAATTTTTTATCATACTTTAATTTGAGTGTATATTTTTTTAAGTTTATTGCCAAGATTTAATAACAATGATTTGCAGCTTTCCATTTAGAATGGATTTAAACTTAGACTTTATGCTGTAATTCAATATAAAATCAATGAATGTTGTGACTTACTCTTGAAATTCTGGAATGGTGTTCATGGCATAAAGAATGCCCAGTGCAGAAAATGAAAATAAAAAGACAAACGTCTCCATTTCTTCCCAAATCGTTCAGCCTTCTCCCTCCAGCAATGCTGAAAATACAACACAGATATGTTTTGAGTTAATAACACGATTCAAAGGATGCAAAGAGTTTTAATGTCATTCTAGTCTACACTTAACATGTGAATGACATGAAATTGGTGACTGAGGTCCCGGTAGCAGCCAATAAGTAAACATAAATATAATAAAATAGTGCAAACAATAACAAATAATACAAATCTGGCAAACAGCCTCTTATTGCAGATAAATGTTTAATAATAGTTGTTTTTTTAAATGTCCTCAATGTATTACTCAACACTGACATAAATAAAATGATCATTTTGAGCCAATATCCTGGAATAAAATGTAAATGAATTCTACGGAGAGGAGGCAGAGCAGGCTCTTACCTTCAGGCTGCACTTTCTGTGGATTAATGAAGTTACAGCTGGCTTGGCCTTCGCTGGGAAAATAATGAAGTGGAGACAAAGAAGCTTTTGGGGGGAGAGTTATGCAATTTGGTTTTGTCAGAGATTTGCATAAGTCGTATTAGGGAATAGGCCCACATTCCACTTTATTCAGCAATGCACTCTCAAGTTTTATTGGGTTTTGTTATGTGCTGCAGTCGGTGTTGTTTTTATGCTGCTGTGTCTAACAAAGGCACCGACAATACAATACAATACAATACAATAAAAATAAAATACAAAACAATATTAAAAGCAAGAAACAACTTTCTCTTGGCAAACCAAACATTTTCAGCTGACCATGTCCTCATCACCAAATGCAAAAATGTAATTTATGACATTTTTCTCACTTATATGGTGATAAAATTCTCACATATACTGTATGAATTTGCACGGTAAAATGTGTGCCCAGTGCATACATAAGTAGATAAATATTTGTATTGGTTGTGGAAACGCATATATATATATATATATATATATATATAGTATGCATACATGTTTATACAGTATATGAATATAGAACACGGCGGTGCAAAAGTGCAGTATTGTGTTTTTATGTGACCATTGGCATTTGGATTGGAATGCTGTGACTGAGAGAGGGTCTTAACTGTATATTAGAGTCATTTGTCAATGAGTTTAACTCATTCCACGTGTGCATGTCTTGAATAAACGTGGTGTAACAGACCTTTTCCACAGCAGATATTTCTCAACATGAAATAGTAGAACAAACACAGGTTTTAGCAATAACATTAATTAGGGTTCCACTCCACATTTAAAGGGCCACTTCCCATAAAAAAGATACAGTTTTGTTCCCACTAATTTCCAGAGATCAATGTGTTATTCGATCGTTAAACAGTGGTGGATCTGAGGTACACATTTCATTACAGAGGAAGTTGGGATTTGAAAAAATGAAATTGACAAAAAGTCAACGTCAATCTCCCTTCCTTTTAAAAGAAAATAAAAGCCCTACACTGCTGCTCTTTACTGTTTACTGTTTCTGTCAAGTTTTTACAAGTAAAAGACCTGGAAAAAATCAGAGAAAGAAAGAAAGAAAACAGAACACCTGGTCAAATTTTATCCGACTGTGTAATAGAATGTGACACAGCAGCCTCATAATGATTTTAAGTTAATTCTTCATTTGACCAAGTGGAGACAAAATGGGTGAACTTGCCCTTTAAGAGAGTCAGGGTCATGCTGTTGTTCACATATGTGGTACAGGTCACACTAAAGACCTTTTAACCTGTCCAATATGTTGGGGGGGGTTTGGTTTTAATTTTGAAACTGCTTACAGTTTCCTTTGTTCCAATGAAGTGATTGTGAAATAATGACACTGTATGGTCATTATTGCAATGCAAAAACAACAAATGTAATGGTGGCTTTTGCACAGTAGGCTACTGTACAAAAACAGTATTCATATCTTCTTTATACATGTATGTCATACGTCTACAGTATTTCATATGTGGATGATATTTGATATATTTGAATATTCTTTCACATCTTTAGGGGGCTTAGGATCTGAGGTCTGATCTGATGTCTTAGCGCTTGTTTTTTTATTTTTTTATTTATTTATTTATTTCTCCCTCGGATTCACTGGTCTCAGCCTTAAAGATCTGAAAATGTTCTCATATCAAAAGATGTCTTTGGATTTCAGTATGTCCAAAAGGCCCAAAATCAAAAGCTTGCTTAATTTCTTGCAACTAACATTGTCCTTGTGTGTGCAAAGAATGTGTCCTTAACATGCCTTTTTTTCTACACCTCGCGTACTGTGTGTAACCTCCTTGAATTTCTCTCAACTTTGCTCTATTTTGTTCAAATAGTCATTGGTTAATTAAAAGTGCAGAATGATTCCAGTAGGGTGCGCCAAATTCAAACTCAAAGGGCAGACACCCTACTGCTATAAACAAAAGGCTAGGAAATGCATATAGTTTTGATATATAATTGTTTTCCATTTCAAAAATATTATTGTGTTGAACCAATCCTGACACAGTGAAGCTGCTGACAATCAATAGCAATGAAAGTGTCCTCAGTGATGAGCGAACATGCATTACGCAGCTAAGATGTGGTGTGGTGCATTTGTCCTACATCCTGTTTCATCAACTTCTACCTTGCTGACGTTGGACAATACAAAATCAAAAAGTCACAAGGCCTGCCAGCATCTCTCATGAATACTACCTTGACTACAAACACACCCACATACACACACGTTACACCCACATACACACACACCGCCCTTTGCTTCCCACAACCCTCCTTTGTTGGGAAAAGAGGGGACTGTAATACCAGGAAGGCGGATGCAGTTTGTGTTTGCTGGAAACAACTGGAGCTCTTCCAGCGGTCGGTCGGTCAATAATGTAGAACAAATAGATGGACGCCAAAAATGAGACAACAACCTGCAGGGAAATAGATGCAAACATGTTCCATTTAACATCTTAAATGAAATACTCATTTAAGATGTACTCATACAATGCCTGTCCTTCACAGATCATGTCCTCCATTAAAGAAAAAAAGGGGATATGCATGCAATATGAGAATATACGTATAAATATGTATGTGTGTGTTTAGCCCAAAGGTTTTTAATCATGTTTACATATTTTTTATCTTTAAAATGCAGCCATGCAATTCGTCTTCTGGCAAATTATCTCTGGTTTTGACCATATGTGTCAACATTATTTTCAGTGGCTTATTACTAGAAATAGGATCTGTGCTGCATGTCTTAGAAGCAGTGGTAGTGCTTTGAGTATACTGGGAGCTAAATTTAGGCCTGCACTGGTCTGTTTAAGTTTGAAGTGAGAAAACAACTGCAAAACCTGATGAAAGGATTTCCCTCTCATCCGTCATATCTCTCTTACCCTGAATACCTGGTTTTCATGACAGCCCTCTGAGGATATTCTTCACACTACAGTTACAGCCCAACACTTTCATCTTAAATAATTCACTGAAACAAACCACAGGCAAAAACAAATAGACATTCAACTGTCACAGCCTTAGGTGTTCTATAAAGATACAGCGAATTATTGCTCAGAATGATGTGGATGAAATAATTGAGTCATTTCTAAAATAAATCCCAATTTACTGGTTGAATTTACTTCTTCATTTGTATCGTGTACATTTGCACAAGGCTGTATAGCATTATGTAACAAGAAATCATATAGTAAACCAGACTAAACTCATTTTACTAAACTCACTATAATTCTCAAAGAATAAAGAAAATTATAGCCTAATGGATGGTTTAAAAACTACAAACTATAATCAAGCAATACGTTTAAAATATAGAGCTGACTAAACCATTGACAATTAAGATCTACTTATTTGTCCTTAATTTCCATCCATTCAACTTGATATTTACAAATTCTCTTTACCTAAGAGAATAGAATAGAATAGAATAGAAATACTTTATTCATCCCCAAGGGGAAATTGTTTTAACATAGCAGCAATACAATACCAAAAAAAAATTATATAAAATTATAAATGTAAAATGTAATGTAAACATAAAATATAATATGTACAACAGTGGGGGGAAAAAAAGTGCAATAATAAAAGAATGAATACTGCACATGGAAATTGTAATGATCAATATTAAAGTTGTTTCATAATGTAGAGATGACATGATGTTGCTATTATCCGGTTGTTATATTATTATTATTGTTATTATTATCGTCATTACTACTACTGTGTTGGTCAAAGGACTGTCAGCATGTATTTATTAAGTCTTATGAAACACCCACAGCTCTATCCTGGAACAGTGGCTCAGGTGAACCAAACATGACTATGATGAACTATTATGGACTGGCTCTTTTCTGCTCGCGATCAACAAGCGGCACTGCGCGTGACGACAGCGGCGGAAACATTTTTTCGCTATTCAAAATGGCAGCGTCTCAATCAGGAAGTGGAGAAAACTACTAAGAAGAATAAGTTGGATAAAATTCCCAAAATTCGTTTGTTTGACGCGAGCCCTCGTTCAAAAACTGCCCGTGTGGTCGGGGCTTGGGTTGAGAATAAGTCACGCATCAACGGTAAGTGTGTGCTTCGAGGATATTGTTGTAAAAGGCGAGCGACGCATCGGCAGTTGCCTTGAAACAAGATGCGTTCTGGGCAGCCTCTCCTAGGCGCGCACGTTTTTTACGACGGGCTACGCCGCTTCTCTGGCGGCCGCTGTCGAGTTAAGCGTTATCGGAATGAGACGTTATCTGAAAACTTTGAACGACATTAAAACCCATGAGAATAACATTAATGAATAGAAAATGTCGTGGTTTTCTTCGAGCAAGTACTGCATCGGCGTTAAGAAAGCCAACGGCTAACTACGCTAGCATGTTACTAGGTAATAAGCGCTTGCGTTGATAACCAGCACGTAACATATATCTTTAAAATCAATGGTTATGCTTCTTTGAAAAAACAAAACCATATTACTTTACGTGTTAGCTACACGAACTACAATTCTCACCACACGGTCAAGCATTTATCCAGGATTAACATTTTCTAGTGCTTACTAAACTGTAATGCCATCCCATTAATCTTCGTAGACAATATACAAAACGAACATACCCAGTTAGCTACGCTAGCCTAGCTAGCACGGTTAGCTTCGGTAAAAGTACGCCCGGTATTTGCGAACAGATCGGCGATCTCGATACATTTCGCCGTCTGTGATTAGACCGATGGTGAGCTGGACAAATGAGAGATGCTTTACAACCAACGATCGTCTGACGGGTAACGCTTGTTAAATGTACCGTATGCCGTTCGGCAAAAGCTAACAGTAGTTGCTACTGTAACGTAAAGCTTCGGCTGCTTTCCTTTGTGCTGTGCGGACTCTGAGACCGATGTTTTCTGTAGCTTCTTGCACACATTCAGGCTCGGTAAGCTTGTGTTTGTGTTTCCAAAGTCCAAATGACATACATTTACATTTTTGAACATGAAATATCAGCTAATGTTAGCCGAAATCGAGGAACGGCACCGCTGCCTTGTTATCTCAAGGTATATCTGACTTTGTTGAACATTACTGAAGCTCCCACAGTACTGAGAGTCTGAGCGCCCGGTTTGTTTATCTTATATCATAATCGCCTTTATAAACGAGGCGGGGCAAGCTAATGAAAATCAAAGTCGTATGTGTATATACATTCTTTATATTACACTTTGTTGATCAGCGCCCACACTTGTGTATTGTTGGGTAACTCGAGTGCGATGTGTAATACACTCATTGGCCAATGGTACTCCTTGCTATTTGGACCCCCCTTGCCTTCATAACAGCCATAAAGGTCCAGTGTGTAACATTTGAGAGACTGTTTTAGCAGAAAATGACTATACTACCCATAAGCGTACTTATGTATGTGTACAATCGCTTTAACATTATTGTCATTTGTTTTTGTGGCCCCAGAATAAGTCTTTTGTATGTACTTTATACAGGGGCCTTGTTTTATGGAAGACGCCATCTTGTGCTGCCTTGTCTTTACAGCAGCACAATCAGGCAAATACTAGCATGCGTTCCACAAATGAAGTAAAGCAACATTTCTGGTATGCGAAGGCCACCGTAGTTCCCTGACATGTTTCAGAAAAGGGACCTTTAATATTACATGGCATAGATTCCAGATCTGGCGGCAGTTAAGTCCATTTTAGCTCAATTATGCGCTTTAAGAAACCCGTCTGAGATGATTTCTTATATGGTGCACTATCCTGCTGGAAGTAGCCATTAGAAGATGGGCATACAGTGGTCATAAAGAGATGGACATGGTTAGCAGCAGTACTCAATTGTGGCATTTAAAGGATGCTCATTTGGTGCTGAGGCCCAAAGTGTGCCAAGAAAATATTCCCCACACCATTGCAGCGCCACCACTCTGAACATTTGATACAAGGCACTGAAGGCAGGATGGATCCATGCTTAAATGTTGTTTATACCAAATTTTCACTACCATTTAAACATCATTCATCAAGACAACTTTCAAATATTCAATTGTCCTATGTTGGTGATTTCAAAGTCACTGAAATAAAACTTCTTGTCGCTTCTGATGCTCAGTTGGTTTTTGACCATGTCTAAATGCCTTAATGTATCAAGTTGCTGCCATGTAATTGGCTGACTAGATTTAACAAGCAGTTGTAAAGGTGTACCTAGTAAAGTGCAGAGTGAGTTTACATGCATGCACTCCCATATATTTTCCTCAAATTAGAGATTAGCATGGGTGGTCGTATGAATGGAAGGTGTTCCCATGAAAAAAATGTATCCTTTGTTTTCCCAAATTAATGGACTGTCACTTTACAACCATAGTGTGTTTTATAAAGGCAAACACATCATTGGCGTTATCTTGAATTTAGTAGCTCATGTATTTTGATAAAAATTAACATAATGGGCCTTAAATACTAACTTGATATGCATTATACTCCAATCTGTCAATCAGTCAAACTGGTAACTACCCCTAATGTGGTTGTTTTTTTTGTTGACTAGGCGAAGCTGTTAAGCAATGGGTAAAAATAGTTTTTAAGTAACTTCATTCAAAGCATATGGATGATATACCTCAGTCTGCCACAACATCAGGTTCACTTACCAGTTTTCGTATTGTGAATAATTGGTGTGTGTGTATAACATATAACATACATATACTAGTATGTGTTTTTTTTTTGTAGTTATTCAGAAAACAGGACTAGGATGGAAATGAAAATAGCCCTTAAAAGGCTGTAACCCCCCTTCCTTTCCTGCAATTTTCACTCTTTAGTTTCCAGATCGTCTGTTGCCTGCAGCAAAGGCTAGTTAAGCCCTGTGCAAGCCTTGACATAGTTGGTTGCCATGGTGGCTGGCTATTTTTCTAATTATGTCATTTCCTCCTAGTTGATGGAAACTATTTGGTGACTTTAAAGTGAATGATAAGCTATAGTCAGATTTTTAGTTGAGTGGCCTTAACTTGGCTATGTGGTCAGTGACCTTGGAGTAACTTGCTGTCAAATTCCTCTACAGAGCCAGTAGACTTTAATAGCGAGGAAGAAGCTGTTTAAATGGATTTAAAACTAGAACTCCTTTTTGTTACATCTTTCTACAACCTTTAGTGATGAAGTTTAGTTCACAGCTATTCACAAAGGCATCCCTGTGAGTAGTAAATTTGCTTTCAGATTGCTGTGTAACAATCTTTTTATTTTCCCTGGGAGTTTGTTTGTACAATATGTACATTTTTCACAGCTGCATTTGGACAGACAGACTTGTATGCCATAATCAGTTTTGGGCATTGATGTCTGCCTCATATCAATGAATTTAGAGCAAAAATGGTGAGCTCTGAACCATCCCCTGGTTTTTTGTGCATATGTGTGAACATTAAGTTGCGTGTTTGTGCTGCCCTGGACCCCCCCCTGCCCCTTCTAATTTTTCACTCTGCCGTATGTGATCTGACACATGTGATGGCAGTCTGCCCTGCAGGGACTGGGGACACGAGACACACTGGATCTGTTATTTCTGTATTTAAAGCTAAAGAATGATACACAGGGGGTGTTCCATATAGAGCAAGATAAGCAAGTCAGTTAGTTCACGTTGAAAAGAAATATGCTCTTAGACTATCATAAATGTTTTTCATTGCATTTAAATAACAATAATATTTATCACTGAGTGTCATGCTCATCTTTGTTTGAGATGTTGAGTTGACTGTTGAGTTTTTGACAAATTCCCTGATAGTGTGACCTCAAACAGCTGTGACCCAACCATCACTCATGCCCCTTGTTCTCTGGCCTTCGTTCTCCCTCTCTGTCTCTCACCCCTTGCATTTGCTAGCCCTTTTTTTCTCCCCTCTCCGATTGGTGCCAGTTATAAATCTCATTTATGGCCTGTGGGCTGATTAGAGTGAGAGTGAAAAAATGTGGAGTGGAGGAGGGGTTCTAGGTAATGCATTTGATTCAGTTCCTGCGTTCCCAGACCCTGGCCCTCATTTGATAATAGTTTATGTATTAAACATAACATGTATGTTTCATCAGAAGAGAGAGAGAGAGAGAATGAACAAATGAGGGCGAGAGAGCGTGAGAAAGAGACAGGGCATGAGACCATGATGTTAACGTCTATACTGTGACAAGAAACTAACCAGTCCTTTATGAGTATCTCATGTCGCAGTGAGTATCCAGACCTGAAGGCACTGTGGATGTTTCCTAAGCCACATAGGAGCCATTACAGCTTTGTACAAGACGAGTGAAATGCAGGCAAGCGTGCCACTCTCTGGCATTCCTCACCTTGTTATCTTATGGATTTTTGTGGAAGAAGTGTGTCAACATCGTTGTGAGAAAAGTAAGCACTGATCTTACAAATGACTCTCATCCAGGAAGGAAACGTAAGAGAAGCATGTGTCTGCATTGATGGCTGTCTGAATACTGTGTCTCATTGTTTCAGTTATCAGCTTACATTTCAAGCCTGACCTGTGTGGAAGGAAAATACAAACAGTTATTTGAAGGTAGTTGTGTGTGTGTTGTTTGCCTCAGTCTCTCATAGCAGACACGAGGACCCACAAAGTTGTGTTATTTTTACACAAGATGAGAATTTCAGATGTGTGCTGCTGCCATGTGACTGGGATTACGTGTGAAGGTTTGATTGGAAAGGGGAACTGTTTTATTTCCTGTCTCTGATTACAAGGAATATTCACTATTCTCCTTCCCTTTATTTAGCCTTTTGATGATTATTTTAGTAACTCCACTCGTTTCATTTCAATTTAGGGGAGAAATCACTAGTGCAACTCAGACTTTCTGCAAAACTTTTTTTCTTTTGCCATATTGGTGCACAACTCCTCGCAGTTATGATCAGAGGGGAACAGAACTTAAGTGATTTCTTTCTAATGTGGGTGTTTCTGAACTGAAAGGTGAATGTGGTGAACCTTTTTTTAAAAACAATGCCATCTCTACACAGCCCACTCATTGACCACACATGTTGAGCAAAGCCTTTACTGTAACAACAACAAAGTCAAAGATAGAGGCAGTTAAAGTGAAACTCTGACCATGGCTATGTTATCACTGGTCACCTTTAGTCCCTGCTTGGTGTGAGGGCCTAATATTAGGCAATTCTGAGTTGACCTGTTATCCAGCACTCCTGCTAGGAAAACACATAAGATACTGGATGAAGGCCATTGTTATTGTGTTTGAAATGGAATAATGCACTTCCTTTGTGCCATAAATTGTGTTGTCATTTTTCCATGACAACCATGTCCAGGTGGCCAAGAATATAATGTATAATACTGTGAAAGCATGGTATGTAGGGGAACAATATAAATGCAAATTATATTGTATTTCTATTGATGTTACACAATTACTCACAATTACTTACAAAAGTGTTATAGCTTCAAGGGATGCTATTATCCATTGTTTTTGTGTGTTTACTGACAAGCAGTGGTGTAATTGTTCAAGAATACGATACCAGTCTCACTTGATACCATCAGTCAGCTGGCCCTTTGCTCAAGCCTGCAGATGAACTGAACTGAACCTTGCATAGCAAAGTGGCACAGACAGACATAGACAGTCTCCCCGACGCTGTGCATGTGCTGCAATATTCTCACGCCTGCCAGAGAAGTGAGGTCAGTCTGGGAGGAATAGAGCACTGTCTAGATTTGAACAGTAGAAGGGGCAGAGTACAGAAAACTGAACCTCTGCTGGCAACGTAACTCACAGAATTTCAGTCCTGGGTTTACACAGGGCGACATTAGTATTACTGGTGATTTTATACTAGAATTAGAAGTATCACAGGCTACTTCAATACTGAGATGCAGGTTTGCTCCAGTTCCCAGTATAGATTACCTTAAGTAGGCTGTTACATGGTCAACTGGACTTGCATTCATATTAATTAGTGTTTTTGTATTGTGCATTGCACTCCATGTCGGTAGTCCAGATTTTGCTTCTCTGTACTTCGTTGGTTGTTTCTGAAATGTGTACCTGATAGCTTGTGCCTGGTGTTATCACTTGTCTCTGAATAACCACGACTGAGAGACTTTTATCAGGGGTGGGGATTCAGAAGCAAGCAACCAGCTGCCTCCAATCAGCAGCAGAATTCAGATGAGGGTCAGACTGGGTGAGAGGTAACAGCCAATGCAGTGTGTTCTTGCATGAGGAAGGGAGAGAGCAGAGTGAATAAAATTGTTAAATGGGGACATGGAGCACTGTTGAGATTTGAGCAGCACAAGGGGCAGAGTAGTTCAGTGGTAGAGTGAGTCCTTTTTCAACTCAAAGGTTGTGGGTTAAATTCCTGCCTCCAGTTATCTACATGATGACGTGTCCTTGAGCAAGATACTTAATCCCATGTTGCTCCTTCCCAGCAGCATGTGAAGGGGTATCAAAGGTTTGTGATTCATACTGCTGCACATAAATGTGCTGTATGAATGTGTGAATGGCAAAAACCTGCGTAAAACAGCTTTAAATGGTCATCAAGACTAGAAAAATTGCTTTAGAAATACAGACCATATACCATTTACCATGGAGATGCATAGTGGGACCTACACGTGGCAAGACATGTTTATTAATGGAAATAGAAAAAAACAGGCGGCTATTACTAGAAAGAAACAGAGTGATAGAAAGAGGAAGTAAGTAATGTAACTGAGTGAATTTCAAATAAACCTGAGAATATGTAGTAGGAGGGTGACAGGAAGGCAGAGGATGACACTCCACCTTTAGAGCATCTCACAGCCCAAATAAGTGCACTATATTATTATGGTGGATGAATATACAGAAACTCATGCAGAAACTTTTATTTAAATATCAAAATGTGTGAGTGAGGCCAGCTGTTTACCTATCTAGTCAATCCAGACTAATATAGGGTAGAGAGCTGCTCACAGCTGGCATGTGTCATCATCCCTCTTTTCTGAGCAAATTAGATGACGTACGAAAATGGGGGCAAAGAGGCAGCTAAGTGGATCGTTCTCTCTTTGATCTAGTGAGCTTTGATCTATTTCTGGTGGGTGCTGGTGTTGGCAGTAGAAATAGAGGGATTTGGTTCCAAATGAGTGTCATCAAACCACCGTAAACTGGAGTCAGTAATCTTTTTCTTATTCTCTGCTCTTTATACCGCTCCGTTGTAGTCATTATTGTCACTGTCCTTGCTGCTGTCACCTGTCTTTGCTCCTTGGCTCTTTCTCTCTCTCATTTTTTTAATTATCACAATATGGCCATCTCCTGAGCCACAAGAGCTCATTTAAGTTCTCCATTTATGGACAAATGATTTAATGTCCCATTCAGCTGGTGTTTGTTGGCCCAAAGATACTCATCATCAAGGTAAATGGTGCTGAATAACCACTTGGAGTGTAATGATGATAATCTAATGAAGATTAATTGTTTTTTTTATGTCTTTGAACTGTCCGTGCCTTTCAGTTGGACCAAATGATTGTTCATTTTGTTCTTGTCTGCTGCAGTTCAGAGCCTCTTTGATAAATATTTGAGTGGGTGAAGTAACAGTCTCTTAAGACTCTTGTTTCCATGTCTCATTTTGTGATAAAACAATAGATTTAGTTACACAGTGATTCAATCTTTATTCTCTAGCCATCATCTTATCCAGTTTACTGGGAGATTTAGCCTGAAATGGATTGAAAAAGACTGAATAGAAATTCTGTTTGTGGGGAACAGGAATAGACCGGGAGCTAATGTATTTGCCTTTTCATACATTTGTGCTTATGGGTATGCATTTTGCATGCATGTATATGTTTGTGAATGTATACACCAATGCATGTATATGTTTTTGTGTCGAAAAAGTTGGTGATTAATAATGTAGCTTGTTTTGAATGACACAGCCTTGTCTTTTCCAGCGAAGTAACTTGTTCCTTTTATGAATATTTCATCACGGTAACTAATGAATCCAGCCAGGCTGGGACAATCATAACCAACTAACAGCCCCCTTGCTGCTCTGGTGTGAAGCAGCTGAACCCTAATTATTTCTAACATGATTACTGGTGATGTTGTATACTCTGACTGGTGATGAGTAAGTGTTGTGCGTTATATTAAACAATAATCATTCGTCTGATTGTTAGGAATAAAAAAAACAAAGGAATGCTACTTCAGCAGAGAGACACGTGCCAATAGATTTACATTCCTGCACGGTTACAGTATATGCAAATATTATAAATTAGTAGCTGTGTTCTTTTCATGGATGGATTCTTGCCGTATGGCCTCTTGAACATGAGAAGAAGCAAAATGACCACAAAGAAACTTGAGACAACGACAAAGGGAAGCAAAACAACTAGAAAGAGATGCTAAACTAAATCAAAGAGCCCTAAAATATCTGCAGAGACGTGCAAAACAACTACAAAGAGAAAAATCAGACCTATGCAGTACTGTGCAAAAGTCTCAGGCAACCACCAGCTTTGTTGTTTTTATGTCTATCAAATTCTGGAAAACAATTTCCTTCGGGATAATAAAAGTATTCTGATTCTGTGATCATTTGCATTTGGATTGGAATGATGTGACTGTAAGTTCGTCCCCTATATTGTCTCCCATATTTTATGGACCTGATCTGGTAAAATGATTGTGAAATTATTATTATGTATGGTCATTATAGCATTGCTTAAACAACACATCTAATGGTGGCCCCTTTTTTGTCTGTCATTCCCTCTTCCCTTGGCATTTCCTTACACAGGCTATCCACATATACACTGCAATGACTGAAGATTCAGCTGCATAAAAAACAGTCATGTTTGCACTAGACCTGTTCAGCAAGTACTGCTGTCCATTATTCACAGAGCTTTTGACTAACACAAAGGTATAACAACACATGTAATTATTATATATGGCACATTGACATGGTTTCAAGCAGTGTCACGCATACAGTAAGTGCAACATCAGTGTAGATTTCTGCATTGGACAAAATGGAAGTGAAAAACGACTGAAATGCCACTGTTGTAGATGTGCCACATGGGTTTTTAGATTATGGTTAATGATAGTTAAGCAAACCTATGTTGATAAATACACTTGGATGTGGTTAAAAGAGGTAACCCTGGTTTTCTGCTGTAGGGCTTTGTAAACCATAATATGTAGCCAATACGTGGCAAAGGTCAACCGATCACATGCCTTTATCTCCAGCCTCCAGACCAATTTCTCATGCATGCTAAAGGAGGGTGGGTGCGTGGAGTTTGAGTTGGCCCATGTTCCATTGCAGAGGAGGCAGCCACAAACTGTGGTCACAGGGTCATTTGTATGGAGTAGATCACAAGGACTTGTGCACTCACAGAAGCAAGAACTCAGATCTAGCAGGAGTTTTGGGAGAACACTGAGAGGAATTTCTGGTTGGCCTCAATTCATTTCTGGCAAGCTGATTGATGATGACTTCTGAACCCATCCCTTTCTGGATGAGTCAGAGTGTTTTGACTTGGAGACAGATTTGCCTGTATACCTGGCAGAGGTTGCTTAATCCTTGTTCACACTGAAATTTGCAGGTATACCTTGGATTGTTGAACCCTGGTCAGCATGCAAGAAGGAGTGATTAACACCATTCCATTCTGTTCAAGTTTTGTTTTTACCCCTTCATGGATTAAAACAACGCCATCATCATGGAGCTCAGTCACCGTGCTATGGTGCATATTATCTGGATTGGATTGTATAGATTGTCATATATCTTTCATTTTCACATAATTTACTCAATAAGCCCCTCTGTGTCAAGGCTCTAGGTATGACGACATTCGCCCCAAGGTTGTAGGCTCTGGACACCTTCATAGCCAACACGCCCCCACCCCCTTCTGCGATGTGTGGAAGGCAGAGACAGAACCTAGATTTATGACCTAAATGTCTTTCGGGTGAATTTGTGCTTGTATGTAATGGATTCCCTTCTATTACGCAATCAACCTCATCTAGAATTGTATATCAGCAGTCTATTTTTGGCTAAGATGGCACACACGTTTGTTCACCTTGTGATCCCTAATCGTGACTTAGCAGCTTAAGGAAGTCACACTTCCCTGGATGATCCCCATGTGCCCTGGCAGCAGCTAATAGTCAGTAAAGGCCACCAGCTCACAACCAGGGAGTCTTTAATACCCAAGGCTGCATTTTAGCCTCACTTCACCTCATGTGTTTGCTAGCTAGCACTTGTTGGGTGCTGTAACCAACAAACTGTGAGGGACTGTGCATCTTGTGTTTTTGAAGTGACAGAGCCGTTTTGCTTGTTAACCTCTGTCTGGCTGACAGACACAGGGTGACTCACACAGACAAGATGAACCAGCGGCCCAGGAAAGAGATATACACTACCAGTCAAATTTGGACACACCTTGAATGAGGTGTGTCCAAAACTTGGTAGTATATACACACACACATATATATATATATATATATATACACACACACACACACACACACACATATATATATATATATATATATATACACACACACACATATATATGTGGAAAAGTTGTTTCTACCTCAACTTTATGGCAGCCCGTGGCCAAGTGGAATGGGAACTGGGCTTGTAACTGGACGGTCGCCAGTTCAAGTCCCCACCAGGTCAAAAGGGTTGGGCAAGGTACACCTTCCCCAGGCGCAACTCAAGTATGGCTGCCCATTGCTCCTAATTCTAGGATGGGTCAAATGCAGAGAAATAATAATTTCCCTAAGGGGATTAATAAGATTTAGATTTACATCTCTGTGTTTGCAATTCTGTGCATTTGGCTTCTTCAGTGCATAGTGAGTGGGCTTTTTTAAACATTCTACAGTTACTGCACATGACATGGCCTAATCCTGCACAGAGCTGTGTTGGCCACCCAGAGAGCGGAACATATGGAAGGAGGCTGCACAAGAACCAGCAGTAACCTTTGAAGTAATTAGCAGATTTAACAGATTACGCTACAAAAGAGTCTCTCTCCCTCTCTCTCTCTGATACAGGCGATACATTCAGATATTATCCATGTAGTTGTTTTAAATAGCCATGCATAATACTAAAAAGACTGATGTGTTCCTGCTGATTTTTGTTGAATGAACTCCTTGTGTCCACTGTGCCTCAGCGGTTCTGCTTCATCCTTTATTTTTTGTTTTCTTTCCACCGTAACTCCAAGCCTCTCCTTTACACTGAAGGCTTTCTTCATTGCTCCCGTCTTCCTCTCTGTGGAGGTTTGGAGTAGCGGGGTGATGCTGATTTACTGGAAGGAGATATCTGGGTCCCGTCTTACAATGATCAGAATCGATTATCCTGTGGCTCACTAGGATGAGTGGGAAGTGGGAGGGGGTCGGGTTAGGAAACGGGGGACAGCAGAAAACAGAAATTTTTCTGTTGCTAAGGAACAGTGACCGGCATCGTACTGGAAGCTGTGGGTGGTAGGGGGAATGATGGATAGGGCATTATGGGAAGATGCTGGAGAAAACAGCCTCTTGCTAAACATTGTGTTTATCGTAATGCAATTCTGGAGTATGACATGGGGCAGTACAACAGTATATTCATTATGAAGTCTAATCAGGAAAACAAGGAACTGTAACATTCATTGATAGATTTACTTTGTAAAACATGTGCTGCTACTACTACTACTAGTACTACTACTGTACTCTTGGGCAATTATTCAGCTTTTTCAAATACCCCTTAATTCCAAGAACTGCTGTCACATCATCATGACAAACATGTTGATCTTTATCTTTTTGAGACAACAAGCTCAGTATCATAAATGTCACAGAAAACCACAAAATTCTACTGAATTACACAATAAATGAGCAAAGTTAGGTTTCATTTTAGTTTCTTACACTTGCTTATCCACTTACACACCTGCGATCTGTTAGTGTGGTTTTTAACTTGTATAGATAATACATGCTTAACCCATTTATCTTAGCTACATACATGCATTTAGCCTTTGTTATTTTTAAAATTGAACTGGATTCTAGGAAACCTTTGTCCTTGGGAGAGAGTTGCTTTCAAGAACATTTTTTGCAGTACCAAAGGGAGCCTCACAAGGGTGCAATACACACTCCCTGACGACCATGAGCTAAGCTGCTTTCATGTGGCCCTTGAAGACCTGAATCTGGCTGTACATATTGAGAAAATGTCTCGTATTCTTTTGCTTCTTTGCATTGGGCTTCCCCACATTTACTTCACCCTTATCTGGACAGTATCACACTGGCAGCCTGAGGGTAAAATGGCCTCCCTTTGTGTGTGTTGGCTATGTGAGTGGTGAATATGTTGGGTCAGGTCTCTCTTACTTGCTCTCTCTCTCTGTAATACGCACATGCACACTCCTAGACACACAAAGGCCCTCTTATTTAGACCTTTGTGTACTCTATTAGGATTTATTACCTTAGCTTTGTCCCCTGTGAATACGTCTGGCTTGTGTTCAATACTGGTGGCAAACTGGAAGAAGGAATTAAAAAAGGTGAAGGAAGGTAATAGTTTGATTAGTTTGGAACAAGGAAACAGTCAAGGCATTACACACATGTACATTGTGGACATTTAAATTAATCGATTAATCTCCAAAACGGGCTTTGTGAGACAATTATTAAGTGATTTCAAAGAAACGGAAATCAATAGTGTTGCTTTAATTTTTTTGTAAAATTTTGTTGATTTATAATCTGTGATTGTAAACTAAAGCTGACTTCATACACATTGGGTAGTTATATTTTTAACAAAACTTACCATGAGCCAGGAAGCAGAACAAGTACAAGCTGCCAGGTTTTGACTCAGAGGGTTTTTTGTCTCTGTGTAAAAACTGAATCAGGACAAAGGAGGTCATTGTGGCCAGTTTCCCAATTTTAGGTCAGTGTATCTACTTGACATTAAATGGGATAAGAGATGTAATGTAAGTTTAAAGAAAATGTAAACTACTGTGATTGTGATGTCTTCATCCCTGTTTTCATATAATATGTGTAATATCTAAATGTACTGTATGTATAGAGAAGAGAGACTATAGTGGGAACCTTGTTGGCATTGCAGGAAGCTTCCTGCCTTAGAAAGTCTGGACAAACTTATCATTATATTGGACACCCACTGCTTCAGTTGTAAAACACATGCACACAGAAAAGGCCTTGTAAGTGCGTAGTATGTTAACTACCTGATTATGCTTTAAAGTTGTGAAAATATATTATATTTTGCTGCTGAAGTGTAACACCCTCAAGTCTAGGGTTTCAACATTTTTACACCCCATATGTTTCACACTGTCGTGAACTTCCTGTTGTTTTAATTGGTTCTCCAATTAATGTGGAAACTTCAGTGAGGTCACACGGCAGCCACTTAATGAGGGCTGTCAGTCTGTAAAGATTAAAAAGTCACACATTATATTCTATTGCCGACTTATGCTTTCGAAGAACTCTGACGTGATTTGTTTTGTGTTAACTGTTTGTTTAAAGATTTACTACACCTTTTAGAATTAATACTACAATACCTGTTCCAAATAAAGTACTATCTTCTTTCTGTATGTGAGTGTTACAGCTCTTATTTGGACTCAATGCTTTTTTTTTAAATAATACAGTCATGCAGGTGGACTGTTTGAAGTTTTAGATAGGGCGCCATTTAAAAGAAGTGGAATAAACCATATTTATTTAAAATCATTATAGTTTTCCTTACATTGATGTCTAGCATTTGCCATTAATTGCCTTCTCTACATGCTATTGTGTATTTTTTTACTATTTTGATATTATACTGATGAGGTTTGTACAAAAAAAGGGTATTAAGAACTTCACTTAATGATTAGTTTTCCCTTCTATCTTCACTGTCTTCCACAGGTCATGGAGAGCTTTTACCCTTGTTAGAAGTACAATCTAGGACAAAGCCAGCACGTGGGTGAGACTGTGCGTAGCCTAAGGCAGCTGGTGGTCATGTGCAAAGCTGTGGTCTGATGCCCACTCTCTCGTCAGCGCTGGCCATGGACGGGGAGAACTACCTGCATCCAGAGGGCCCTCAGCTGGACAGCAGCCTGTTCTCTGCCGTCTCCCCTAACATGGAGGTATATAATTGTTTTTATTTGCATCCACACACTTAAAGCGCCAGTGCATAGCTTTGGTTGTTTTATGTTGTTGTAGTTATTGGTATTATTAATGAACAGAAATATGTTTTACATTGTTTTCATGCTGTGCCCTTCATCTGAAAATGGACTTGGTCAATCAAAACTATCAGACCTGGCTGAGATAGCAACAAAAACAAAGTGAATACTACTTGTAGTATTGTTGCGCGGCACAGCTGGTAATTAATTATTTTCCAATCAATTAATGAGATGTCTAACCCAAATTTTGTCTTTCCTTTCTAGTGGTGTCCGGGCATGCAGATATGTTAATGTGCTAAAGGTTTAAGATAAGGTGTCTGCTATTTGGATTACTGCAATACACTTATTTTCCAAGACATTTGTTGGCCCTCGTGGTGCTTTTGGGTTCAGGTCTGATTTAAAGTACCTTTTTATAAAAAGAAAAAAAGTCTCCAATGACCTGGAGTGTCTATGCCAGTGACTGAGAGCCTAGGCACGTAAAAACTAAAAGGATCTGCCTCTCTGGGGGCCTCCAAGCATACATGTTTTGTAATGTGGCTAAAGTGCACTGAAACAAAGAAACAAAACAAAGTGTACTCAGACACTATCCACCTTGACGCAGAGCTGGCGTTTTCCATGGTAACTGGAGAGCGATTGTAAAGTTTTAACTTGTGGGAACATCACCTGTTTCACCTCAAAATGGGATGATGTGGTCATTCCCCTGTCTTCTTCTACACAGTATGAAAGTAACACTAAAAGTGTCAATTGAACACCAAATTTTATCACTAAGAGATAAATTGACTCTTTAACACTGTCTGTAGTTCCCAAATAATAACAAATGTGAATAATTAAATGTATTGTTTTGAGTGTTGCTTTAACACTGTTTGATTTACTGTGCATTGCAAGATGGAAGGACGACCTAAAGAAGTCATCCTTCCAGCTAACATTTACCCTAGCATATTTAGTCACTTTATTAACTCCAGATGGTGAAGCTATGAACAATCTGAAAAGCTCCAAGGCGTAGTATCAGTATATACACAGCAACAAGGTCAGTTGCGTTTTGTTTAAATTGGTGGAACACAATGTTATTTATTCAGAGCCAGATATAGAACCAAGGGAGAGCCTTATTAGTGTCCTACATCACCAAACCTGGGTTTTAGTTTCCACATCAGGTGAAATACAAACTGCAGGATGCTCATGCATTGCAGGAACAGCTGCTGCTGCTGCCCCTGTGTATGGCCACGGTAAAGAAATGGTGTTCTGCTGCTTCCACTTTGGCTCCATCATTTGTCCAGTAGAGGCTCCGTGGATATAGGGTGGATAGTCCATTGCTTTCAAGATTGAGTGTAAGCTGTGATGTCATCAGTGACAGTGATTTAGAGGGCTCAACTAGTTGATTTAAAAAAAAAAAAAAAAAAATGGTTGTGTGGACTGTTCTCAAAATACTGCACAGTGGAGAGATGATGGCGCCCACCGTGGCCTACATATTTTCTGTGCTGTAGTTTTTGTTGTTTATATATAGAGCCTGTGTTTTTCATGTTTAGTGTATTTCTATTGCTATGTATTTCCACGTGTGACATGTGTTCATTTTGTGTGTTTTAGAATTCAATATATGCGCCCTCTGGATCTTGGGGATCCTTTTCTCAGCAGCCTGGATACAGCATACACTGCCCTATGCAATCTGGAAACCAGTAAGTAAATACAAACTCCCACGTCGTATAATTCCGTTAGCTAATGTTGGCGGTATATAAGCTGAAAAAAAAAAGTGATATACTGTGCACTTGTGCATATGACAGCTGAGAGACTTAAAGATAAAGTTCAATAACAAATAATACGCTCAGTGAACAGACGGTCTCCTTTAGATTGAAGGCTGTAAACTGCCTGTGCAATATATACCCACAGGACTTGTGTGATCAACACAATTGTCCAGTTCTTCTGTTTGTGTTGTGGTAGTTTTACAACCGTTCTGCCTGTGGTGTTTATTTTAGACTCATGTATTATTATGTGAGATCACCACACCTGACACAACAAACAAATACATTTCTTTCTCTTGCTGTAGGGCACAAATTAAAGTGGAACTTTGCAAGTCTGAACACTTTTTTTGCCTTTTTCCCCTCTACGGAGCTCCCCCTATAGTTTCAGAGTACATGTTTTAATGACACCATTGTAAACATCCATCCATTGTCTACCACTGTATCCTCACTGTTGTAAAGATTCACAGCTGATGCTCCCCTCCCCCCTTCTCCTCTCCTGGCCAAGTGCATTTGTTTTCAATGAGCAGCGAACTCAAGCCGTGGAGTTATGTCCATGCCATTCTGCATGCTAATGTTTTATTTAATTCAAAAAAGCAAGTCCGATGTTGACTTGCGTGTAGCCCTTTGCGCATTTAGACAGTTTTTCACTAAAATAATGCTATGCCTTGATATTATAGCTGGTATAGCTTTGTGTGAAGTACTGTGAAGCAATTAGTGTTTCTCGGGAGACCTCCTGATTCCGAGGACTCTGTGTCGGCAGCCATGATCTTGCAAAGTTGGTTTTCTGCTAACAGATGGAAGGGGGGGTGGAGGCAGCCCCCAATCTTCCCACAACAAGCCATTTAACCCTCACAATGACTTCGAAGCTGTTAAATTAGGCAAAAATCCTGCATAGTTCTGCTTGAAAGACATTCAAAATTATTAAAAGACACACTGTTGATATTACACAGGACACAGCAGCAACAAGATTTAAAGAACAAAAATATCAGATGACTCTTAACTGAGTAGACTAAATGCTATATTTGTGTCCATTGCTGGGCAGTTAAAAATGTACTATGGGGCACCAACGCATCTTAACTTTCATGATTGATGTAGATTCATTTTAAAACGGTCTCATTTGTCTTCTTACATTGGCTGAACTTTTATTGTCAGTGTATTAACCCAGTATTGCACTGTTGACACCTGGAGTGAGCAAATACAATCAAATCAATACCTCAGTTCTTAACCGGACACTACCCGGTTCACTTCATGGGGGTGGTCTCTTTTATCTGCTCCCCTTCATTTCCTGTCGTGGGTGGCCTGGCGTCAGCCTTACCAAGGGAGTTAATCTCAACATCTTGCAACTCCGCTCTGTTGTTATGACCAATGAGACTTTTTTTTTCTTTTCTCGTGTGTGTTTGCATGTACATGTATGTCTTCAACGACCTTGTAGTTTAGCAGCAACTTGTCAACCACATGGAAGCAGCTACAATTCTTGTCAGTGTCAGTACGTCATCCGTTTTACGGAGATCACAGCCCAGTACGCAATTAGTTTTGTTGAAAGAACAGAAACCTGGCTACAGTTCTTAGTAGACAGGAATTTCTATTAGGCATGAAATGATCTTTTCATATATTTTGGAGCCCCACTAAGATATTATGTGGATTAAATTGAGTTTTTGATGGGTTGTTTGATATCTAAATAGGTGTATTTATCTGTTCTTTATATTTGAAAGAAAATGTATACTTTTTTAAAGGGCAAAACTAACACAGAACATAACAGAGCTAATTCTGGAATATGTGGTCTTTTGTGTTGTTGTTGGTGAACATTCAGTTCAAGCATCAGGTGACGCAAGTGTGCAGCATGTGGTTTTCGGGTTTGCCTGTAGTGGAATTTTCTGACAACATGAGCCCTATCTCACTCTCCATCTTACAATGTACAGAAATGATTGATATCATGTGTCTGTGGTTAACAAACAAATATCATCTCGTGTAAAGACCCCCCTCTTGAAAGAACCATGTCAGGGTGTTTGCTCGGTTTCAAGTTCTGTCAGTGAATCTTTTGTTCTAATGTGACTTAGCATACTTGTGCATCACTCTGATCATCAGACCTCTGTTTTTAAGTCTAGTAATCATCTATTCCTTCCTACTTGGGGTTTTTTACATGACAGAAAGATACAGGGGAAATCAATGTGTCTTTAATTTCATTTTATTCACATCTTTAAACGTGACCACCTCAAACACATCCTTTCATCATTTGCTGCTTTTATCAAACCTTTTTACTGCTGCAAAGGTGTCAGTCAGTAATAAATGCTTGTGTGTTTATCTACTTTGGTTATATCTGTATGGTTGTGGTGAGACGGGTAAACACAGCACATGGTGTACTATTGCTAATCAAGCATTTATACAAAGACTGCTTATTCAGATCATATTCATATTTAATCAGTTGATCACACAAAAAGACTATAGCTTGTGATTATTATATTCATGCCAGATAAACATACTGATTGTCCTCTATTAAAGGGAATGGAATGAATAGTGAAGGCAATTGGTTTCTAACTTTGCCTAACTGTTCCCATCCAGTATTTTGTTGTATTATCAACTGCACTGAATCAAAACTGGTGGTATATTGAAGACCACATAAAACCAGAGTGTACTGAGACATGACCAAGACTTGTAGTGACCAAGGCAGAGGCAAGATTTAGACTGGACCACTATATTTACAACATGGTATTGTATTTAATCTGTAACGAGTATTTGAACATTCATTTTATGTCATAGATGAAGTTGTTAAATGTCCCCTCTGTTTAAGGCCGGTTAAAGCAGCTGACTAAAATTGAAGGTCAATCTTCACTCTCTGTTGTCATACCTCTAAATCTTTCTCCCAAGTGAGGGAGTGGCACTGTTGTGTGTAGTGTATTCTATGATAGATGCAATATGCAAACAAATTCATTGTGGTTTAGGAATGCAACAGATAATTTGGCTGCATCTCTGCTCTTGTCTTCATGAACCTAACATTACGCCATACAGGGTGGTTAGTGGTAGCAGCTGATAGTGGAGACAAGAAATTCTTAACTTGAATGACCTACATTAGTGTTAGTAATAAAAGTTTTTCATCCAGTCACAATAATCATTCATATAAATAAATCTGTTGTGTTGATTTGCCTTGATTTAAGTCTGGTCTTGAGACCTCTATGCCAGAAACAGACGAGACGGAGTAAACAATGTGTCTGATACCGAGACGAGGCCAAGACCTGCCAGTCTCTAGCACTGCAACGCTAAAGTCTTCAGCCCAACAACATCACTAGTGGCCTTCTCCCCCATTGATGTTCTGTGACTACACCTCAGCAATGTACAACAAAAAAATACAGAAAATGCAACAATGCTCAGTTTGTTGTTACAAAAATACACTGGGTTTTTCTGTTGTGCTCATGTTTTTTTCACGCTAACAATTATTGCCAGTGGGAAAATAAGACTCTGTATTTTGGGTCTTTTGAGCTAACTGCAGTGTGTGTGGTTATGTGTGTCCCACACAGCTTAGTCTGAGTGTTTACAGAGATTTTCTTAAGAAACAATAGAGGTGAACTTTTTAATATCCCTTCTCCAAAGTTTAGCCGAACCCACTGCCTGCCATCTTTGTGTTATTCACTGTTGCCTGCAGCTGCACACTGGGATATTCCCCTGTTTTATGACTCAAAGTTCACTTTTTGCACACTGCTGCAAGCGTCAGATTTATATTTCATGGCTGAATTCACATGAAGCAAGAGTTGGTCCAAGGAATCGTAGCAGTTGGTTATTATCTGGTGTCACCCTTGCAGTACAGTCTTAGGTTATAAAATAGATGTTCTAGTAAACAGCTAATCACTGTGGTGTGATTTTATTTCTCACGATTCAAATTAAAGTCTCATTTTTATTTAAATGACACTAACACGAGCTTAATACTCTTTCTGTCTCCACAAATAAATTAAAGTAATGAATTTGCCCCACACATACATAATCCCTGCTAATGTAAAGTGTGAAGAGTAAATAACTTGCAGTTATTTCATGATAAATTGCACCATTAATTCTCATTGTTGAATCTTATTTGTTTGAAATACACAGTAGTTCACTGATACTCTTATGTCAGTATGTTTTCAGCCACACATAAACAAAGGTTCATGTGATCATCTGCAGACTGTGTGCTATCAGAAGGCTACATGTCACTCGTTGCCTTTGCCAGGAGCCCTTAACTGGCTTATGCTGTTGGAAGGTAGCTGATGCAGACCTGCCAAGGATTCTGCTATAATAATATCACTGTCATGTCACTGCTAACTAAAGGGCCATGAAGGGGATTTCCACTGTCGATGATTTTTACTATTCATCTTTAAGAGATCTAAACGGGTTCTTTACCAGAAGGATCTCATGACCATATTTTCCCCTTATGATTATACAAGAGGACATGTCTTTTTTTCCAGTGTGAAGGCCAATATTTGAATGTCACACAGCATGTAACCTTTTTATTTGCATGACTGCAGAAAACAACAATCACTTAAACTTGCCATCAAAAACAAACAATAATCCACCAGTGATCACTGTCAACATAAAACCAAAAGGAAAAAAAACACACAGCCCAGTTTTACAGCCCAGTGATATTTATGATAATCTAGGGAAGTCTTTAAAACATCATTAAATGATTTAATAAGCAAATGTAAAACTAACATCTCAAGCTCATTTATTCCAAGAAGGAAACAAGTTAGCCACCACTGTCACTTTACTTTTACACATTTTGCACTTAGTGGTTTGTTTTTACAGTATTTTATTATCATAATTATTATTGTTATCATTATTATTATTATAAGTAATTTTATTATTATATCTGGTCTTACCGACATGTTTAAGTTATTTTTAGGGCAGGTGCAATATTCTTCTCTTTTTATTTGTTTCTTTTTTTATATTGCGTGACTTTACGTCCTTTGTTGGCTGTCTGATGTCTGTCTTGCTGTATATTGTTCTGCAGCTGTTGCAGCAAGTATATTTGATATGAAAATGAATCGTTATATTTTGAATTTTCTGCATGTAATTGTTCTTAAAAAGAAATATCAAAGGGTCCATGGTTTTAATAGACACGCTTCAATATACTAGCTTGGGGCTGCCCTTTCATCCTCTTGGTGTGTTTTGAACTTAAATCAATCAGTCTCGCTGATCTCTGGCCTGTGGTTGAGTATACAGAGCCAAATCCTATGAATAGGTTTGGCCAAGCTCATTATCTCTGAGCCGGAGTCCTGACACTTGATTGGATAAGAGAAACACGTTCCACCCTATGGAGGTTTACTTTTGCTTTCATTTTTTGTGTAGCTCCACCACTGTTTTTACTGTGGGTTTGCTGTGTTATGAGAGTTGTACTCAGCCAGAAACTGAAAACAGTTCCTAGTCTGAGATCTGTAGACGTGTGCATTTACTCTGGGCTGAAGGGAGAATGTTAGGAGTTGACACAAGGTGGATGTTGGATCTTCACTGCAGGTCGGACTAGTTCTTACCTCTCTCCTTCTCTGTCCATGTCTATTTTCCTAAATGATGATACATCTAATGTATTTGCATTTCTTCTCTTTGTATGATTTGCTTCTTTGGTTGTTTAACACTTACATATACATTTTTTATTTAGTTATTATCACTAATTGTCACCGTTATCTTTCTATTCTATAATTTAAGTAATCATTTCAATGTGTCACCAATAAAGGGCTCGTATTAACTAGTTAAGTGGGTTTTTTTTAGTTTTACACCAGTTATTGTTATGAAAGTACTGTATTGCTATCTTATATTGTTTTGACTTTACAAGACAAACATGTATTACTGTAACAGCAACATATCTTTTGTTGTGAAAACACTTTAATGTCTTATGCACTTTGACAATTGCTTTGTTGTGTACCCCTCATTTCTCTTGTGGAGAAGCATATTTTTGTTTGCAACTGGCTGTTTTTAAGTGTATGAGGTTGAGGAACATAGCGTGTTTTATTTTTTTTATTTTTTACCTGGCTAAGTAGCAATTTATCACATAAAGTATCTCCTTTTCCCTCCAGGCAATACCACTTTAACAGCAGCACTACCACCACCACTCCGGATGTGCACATGGATGTGTACTCGGGATTCCCTGACGTGGACTTTTCCAGCCTCAACCTTCCTAGAAATGGAGATTTCCCCCAGGTTGGTGTTAAATATCTGGTATTTTTATGCTTGCATCAAAGTTACACAGACACACTCAGATTTGCATAGCCAGAAAAAGTCCTAAAGAGGTACACACACACATTCTGCAATCCCAACAAGAGCAAACATGAACACCTTCAGCCTTCCTTACCCTACTCAAACACAAAGTAGCACACCTCCCACCCTCTTCTTTCATCTCGTCCTCCGTGAGCATTGGGCTCAACATAATTAACCAAAGAGCAGCCTGATTAAAGCTTAGTGTTGTCTAGACGACTGCAGCAGTACCGGCCCTGTTCCTGTGAAGGCATGTTATTAATAAGACACTATAATTTGAATTTCGTCTAAGCTTTCCAAAATGCATCTTCAGATATCAGTTTTAATTATCAGTCATGCTTTGATTAGGAAGTGAGATGTATTTCCAGAACATAATGAAGATGTGAAAATGTTCTTCAGCCATTTTTAAGCTTCTTTGCATAATTTGGTGTCTCTAGGATTAACCATCCCACAAGGGATACAACTGTAAGAGCAGGACATTTATTGCAGAACGGGAGATGCTTAGAAATGCACAGTCAAATTAAGGTGCAGCCTTTAGCTCACTTATGTATTTACCCCACCCACTCACCCATCATTTGCATTTTCTATTTCTGCGTCCATCCAGCCAATTCCTTATAGTTGCCATTGTATGAATAGAGCTAAAAGTAATGACACAGACCAGTGAGTTTCTAATCTGAAGTATATTTGGGCTGAATTGATGAGAACTATAATATGAACCATATTATTACACAATATGCTATGATAATGAGTTTTAAAGAAGAGCAGCCATGGGTTACCAAACAGACTGTCAGTATAATTCTTATGATTAGCCTGTCTAAAAGTAGAAAAGCCATAGCAATCAAGAGTTTTCTTGGTTCAACATAAGGCCAAAGCAGTAAATAACAAGGAAATGGTTGATTTGTAACAGTGGTTGCAAGAGAAAGGGCATCTCTTACTCTAATTATGTGTTTTTAAGGGGTTTCAGTGAATAATAAAACATTTTATGACATTTTGTACTGGCATTGACCCAGACTTTATGTTCCCACAAAATTGGATAACACTTAAAGTAGTTATGATGCAGTCTTGACAGAGAAGTCTACAATATGATAAACATTGTTTCTGAAAAAACACATACATTTAGTTTTTCAGAGCTTTCAGAACCATTGAAGAAATTCCATTAATCTCACATCAACACCCCTGAGTCAAAGTCCCATCAGATAAGACTTAAACCACAGCTATCTTTGTAGCAATATACAAGTAGGTCAAATGCAAAGATATGTCTTTTTGTACTTGAGTTGACCAAAGTGAAAGTGAAACAACATCCTACAGTATCTTATACTGAACTAGTGTATTTATAATCTTTATGCAGGTTCTCTTTGTTTATTTATGTCATTTTTGCATACACCTAATGCATCCAGCATCCAGATGTCTAGAATGTAATCTTGATCAAATTTGTCTTGTGTTAATTGTAATACTTTTGATAATTTAACCTTTATCAAACAAAATTGCCAATTTCACAGCAAGGGATTTTCATGCAGCATCTGTCGGGTTTTTATGCCTCAATGCTGACAGCAGCTGTGACCAGAGGCATTGTGCTTTTGTATTATCCATCTGCTTCTTTCTAATAAATAAGACATCTCATATGCCTTGAGGAATCTTATTTATATTTTGTGCAAAAGTTCACTTAGATTTAAGGATCAAGTTTATTGTGGCCTCAGAAAATATGTTTTTGGCTGCAACTCACTAAATTCCTGATTTCACACTAAAATACTGATGTTGTGGGGAAATGATGAGATTTTATATCTAAAGGATCAGAGGTTGGCACGACAGCAACATATTGTTTCAGTAAGATCGATTTTTCTGACTTTTATTCACTGCTATATGACAAAAACAGAGGAGAAGATAATGACACAATGCATTGTACTGAATATAAAGTTAGACAATGAATTGATGTGGTCATTGTATTGATCTTCTTTGCTGTTGGGCATAACAATTGTGGTGTGTGAATTTATACAGTTTACTTAACAATTAGCAATGTGAACTGCAACTTGATTGGTTGGTGTAGGCAATTTTGTAAGACACAATTGGGAGACAGGAATGTCTCATTTAGTCTAAAGGTTTGGGTAAAACCCAGGTCTTCATTTTACATATCATTCAGCTTGACTTTAACCCTCAGTGGCACACCCCTGGTAAATTGCTGCTCGAATAATACACAACTCCTTATATGGACATCCTGGGGTGTGTGTTTTGCGTTTTGAGTAAAAGTGAAAGTGATTCATTATTTATCATACCCTTTTCTTTTTCTTTTTTTTTTAATGGGAGTAGTGATTATTGTGCAGAAGTCACAAAATAGATGTTTTCTTTAATTATTTGTTCCTAAAAATTAGGCAAGCAAACTTTGAACTGTGATGTATTTCTAAATTTAACAAATTCAGTCTGATTTTAAAACATTTGAGTACTTTTTGCTCAGGTGTGTTTATATAGAATTTCATCAGATTGCCTATAGGTTGTGCTGAAAAAAAAGGATATAAGACACTATGTTGCATATTCTTATAGCCTCTGTATATACATTTAAACTAGGGATGCACGATATATCGGCATTAATATTGGTATCGGCCGATGTTCGTCATTTTTTAACATATCGGCATCGGTGCAATGAGTAAAACTGCGCCGATTTTAACAACCGATGTTTATACCCGTCTAATTGCTGTTTGTGTATGTGTGTCGGGAAGGGGACAGCGTCAGTGACGCAAGCGCAGCACAAGGTGTGTGTGTGTGTGTTTGTGTGTGTGTGGAGGAGAGAGAATGTCAGCGGTGTGGGCGATTTTTCAGGGTGTCAATAGAAGATACGCGAAAAGCATTATGCAACACTTGCAAAGTCGAGGTAATGCGAGGAGGGTTCCGCGTCAAGTCATTCAATACCACAAATTTGATCATGTCATTTGAAAAACCGCCACCCAGAAGTACACAAACAACGGCAGGAAGCTAACGCTAGTAACATTAGGCAGCAGACAAAAAGAAAGCAGCGCAGCTGGGACTCGACCAAAGGAAGACAGTGGCCAGGGCAATAACGATCAAGGTAATGGAAATGATTGCTCTTGACGACCAGCCGAGGGTTCCGACGGTTGATAGCGCATATTGAACCCCGCAACAACCTGCCAAGTCGGCGCTACTTTTCCGATGTTTTGCAATTGAATAAATATCTGGTTGCCATGAATACTGGCAAGTTTGATAAAGTATTTTAACATGTTTTTTTTAATTATGGCAGCTCTTAGTAGAGCTTGTCAGGTATTGTTTCTCATATCTGTTGTGTAGTTTTATTGTGAAGGGAAGTGGCGCGGTTGTTGTTGCCGGGAGGAAGGGTTGTTGACTTTATTTACGTACCCAGTATAGACGCCCTTATCTCGGTTACAGTAACTTTGGCAGGGTATTATTTTTATTTATGTTCATGTTTGTAATTTATGATCCAAACTTTCTCACAGGAGTTTAGTGAGTTGAGGGAGTTAAACTGTACTTTAATTTAGTTACACACTTGCTACAAGTGGTAAATGTTTCTAAAAACCTTTACTTGTAGTTGGTTACTTGTGTCTTATGTGACCTTGTTATTTGGAGGTAAAACATGTTTTGAAAATAAAGAAAGACATTCAAAAATTCAGCTTGCATGATTTTCATTCTGTACAAACTTTTATCATCTCAGAAACTTTTTTTTAAAAACATATATCGATATCGGTAAATATCGGTTATCGGCCATAGCAGCAATATTAATATCGGATATCGGTATCGGTGGAAATAGTCATATCGGTGCATCCCTAATTTAAACATAGTAATGGAAAAAGCAGCATAAGTGCTCTGTGTTCTAAGGGTTAAGCATGGTTTTACTAAGTTATGTTAGGCACAGGAAACAACCTGGAAGAACAGTATAGGTCAGTTGATTTTAAAATTACAGGTGATGTTAGCTTTTCCATTCTGAAGCTGTATTAGACATAACTGAACCAAAACACAGAAGCATAGGTAGCCACAAAACCTACAGAAGACTTTCACTTCATGCTTGAGCCCAGATTTGTGAATATGTCATTATGGTTCTATGGAAAACAGAAGAAGGAATAAAGTGATATAAAAATGCTTTGTGTTGGTATTTTAAACAGGGGGAGGGAAAAAAACAAAGGCGACAAGCAGTTTTTTGTACACTAGAAAGTGATGACGTCAGACGTGTCCTATCACCGTCATGGTTTCTCTGATTCATGTGGGGTTTCCCTAGTTTTCCATCGGCCTGTTGTAGCTCATCTGCATGTCTTCCTTACAGGTAACTACAAGAGCTTTTTTTATGGGATACACGTTGGCTGTAATTTTCTGCGCACAAAGTTTGGAAAAGTATAATGTTACAGTTGCCATTTATGTCTGGTCTTTGTTTAAATAAGCTCCTTGGTGAGTGGTGCGTTTCAGAGACGCAGCTTTGGTTTCATGGCACTGGAGATGTGGAATCTTAATGTTGCCTGTTTGAGTAAGAGAGAGAGGCGTTTTGTGCTCATGTTGTGCTTTCTCAGCTGTTCTTTCTGGTTTTGGACACTCCCTGCCATGTGAGGCATGCAGAGAAAATGTAAGCCACGGGGTCATCATGACTAATCCACTGCCTCACACTCAGTCCCCTTTTCCTCCTCCATTTTCCCCATCCATCACATCACATGGCGACCCTGCTTGTTTTCTTTCCACAATGCAACACAATGTTACTTTTGCTGGATTTGCTGCAATAAAAGTAGGTTTTTGGTGACTGCTAAAGCTTTCTAATGGACCCTCAGTTCAGCATTAAAACGTCCTTGGTCTGAGTCTTGCAGTTTGAATAGCTGATACTCACTCAGACCTGGTTCAGTTCATTAAAATGCTTTCCAGACGCTTTAATCCGATATGATTGAATTCGACCATACTGTATTGAAGTTTGCATGTGTGCACACACACATGCAAATGAAAGGGAGAGAGAAAGAGAAAAAAAGAGATATAGGACAAAGTTCTTTTCACAATGCTTTAACATGAAATATGATTTTCACCAGTTGAAAAATAAATCATGTGTTAATGTCATGGCAGTAGCTACAAACAACCTTATGTATGAGTGATGATTGTTGTAAAAAAAAAAAGGGAATGTACTCCTGGTCAGAGGACATCAGCTGAGGAGTCTGTGACTAATCTGTCTGTAGCATTTGTTTATGCTCAGGAATGTGACCACGTGTCCTCAAACCACCTCTGAATGTGGTTTTGTGATCAGACCTTAGAATGGATTGGCACCCTTTTCTTTGCTACTGGTCAGTGACCAACCATAATGATGTTAGTTAAAAATAAAGTCATTTTACAGTGTTGCTTTAACATATCCAGAATCCAAAAGTGAAGCTTAATCCTTCGAATGTGTGTTTGTGATTATTTGTCAGGTGACTGCCATGTTTACTTCATCCAGTTCCCTATTTCAGTTGGAGCTGTAGAGTCATTTTGGTTTGCACAGCTTCCCGAGTTTGTTTTTGCAGTTCAGCAGAGCTCTGCTGGAACATCCTCATATTGTAAGGAAGGACACTGTGGCAGCATGTGGCCAGGATGTCTATCTCCATGTTGCTGGTAACTTGTGGGGGAAAAAGAGCCAAATGTTTATTTGCATTAGATTTAATAGACTTCCTTTTGAGATCCCTTGCCGCTTAGATTATCTCCCAATTACAATACATCATTAGATGACAAATGCAGTAGAATACAAGGCCATCGTACAGTTATATAGATGACTCTGACCTGTCACATTTTTAATAAACATGAGACATCATGTCTCTCATAATAGAAGTTCATATTCACCATTTAGATTGACATGAATCTAATCTTGATGTTTGCTTTTTATATTTCATATTTTGATTGATATTTAAAATGGCTTCACAGCTCGCAGAACTTGATCCTTGATATGTCAGAATCTGATTGGAGTCCTTTCTTGGAATTTCTTTTTGAAAAATAACATTTATACACCAAATCCTTTTGCTAATGAATTAATTAATATAAGCATTTTTTTAAATCCCTAAATGTGGGCAGTATAAAATAACAATGAGTGATGGAAACTTTGACAAAATGGAATTGAGGTTTTACCATAAAATTGTAATTCTAGTTATTTTTTGCACACACATCAATGAGTGATAGTGAATTTGACTTCTGCATTTAACCCATCCTTATTACACACCAGTAGTGAACACACACGAGCTGGGAGCAGGAGCAGTGGGCAGCACTTGTCTGCGCCCAGGGAGCAATGGGGAATTGGGTGCCTTGCTCGGGGGGCACCCCAGCCCTTCACTCGTCCCAGGCAACCCTCTGGTCCAATTTCTTTTCTTTTATCCACGGGCTGACAAAACATATTCCCGATTTTTATTAGGTCAGCAGAGGAATGAATGGCAGGTATTGGATTTCATTATCTTGCTGAGATCATGTCAAAAGCTCGAACCCTAACAAAATTGCTGCCAGTACCAACAAAAAACACCAGCACTGCACTTTCATAGTGGTTTGAAGATAAATTGCACATTTCGTCACAGCCACACGTGCACAACTGGCCAAGCCCGACATGGGTCATTTGTGGATCCACAGTGCGCGAAGCTTTATGCACAGTGTCAGAATGAAAACAAGACTTACTGGAAGACAAAAACCAAAACTCTTTTACTAACCACTCTGGCTAACCTCAAAGAGTGAACAGCACTCTGCGAGAATACACATTAACACACCTACTTTATGTGTACACACGCGCTGGTGCGCGCACACTCACACACACGCACACACACACACACACTTATACCTTGGCATGTTTAAGCATATTCACAGTCTCAGTCTCTTACTACATACTCACATTTGCAGCAATTCTGCTTTTATGACACATGACATTCTTGCTTTTTTGCAACACAAACACACACACATACTGTATGTGTAACCTTGATATCTACTGATTACAGTAATGCATGATTACATTTGGACCTTTCCAACAGCACACACACACACATCATTATATCTTTAGATATAAGCATATAAGCATAGTTCTCTTCTGAACCCAATGACCTCCAAACATACTGTATTATATACACATTTTTTTAATAATGCATAATTATTATAAATCTCTAGTTGGTTAATTTGGACATTTTGTTTGTATTTGAAGCCTTTTCCAGGAAAGTGGAAAGCACTTGTGCATCAGGTTTTTATTTTACTGGCACAGACGATTGTCTTGTTCTTGATTTCCTTACAGAAAGCAACCATATAAATTGGTTGATTTTTCTCCACTACTTCCTTATAACAATGTTACCCAATCATTTGGATGATCTGGTTTACAGGAGGAAGTTAAAGTATAATTTGAAGGTTCGTTAATAAGTCCTCTCTTTTGCATAGAGGTGTGTGTCCACGTTCCACCTGATATAGATCTAGTATGTGTGAAGTTTACCTTTGCATGGTTAAGGTGTTATCTGTTATTATATGTCTTATGTAACTCTTTAACCTTTAATTTAAATCTACTGCACCTTTATTTACATAATCCCTTAACACAGTCTGTCAATTTCCATGTGTAGAATTGACATTGTACAAGAAAACAAACTTCACAGGCACCTGCAATTTTACTGTGTAAAACCAGTTTGATCGAACAGTTTAAGGTGTAGTTTATCGGACACAAACACAAGTCTGTAGTTTTCACATTTCTGTAACAATTTCATTGCAAACAGATTAAATCATTGGTGTACTTGTCGCTAACTGATCTGCCTACCATCATTGTTCATTATGATCACGTTTAGTGTATTTCATGTCATTATGTAATCGGTGTCTATGAAGCTGTTAGCAGGCTGTTTCAGTGCAGACCTTTGACGTTAGAGCAGACAGGGGAGGGTGATATGTATGAGTGGCATCAGTGAAGCCTTCTTTTACAACCATTTCCAAGCTCCCACTACAAAGGATAACTTTTCTTTTTTTTCCAGACATTTTAAATTATTGATGAAAAAGTGGATTTCAACAAATAACATCAAAAATTGTTTCCTGAACAAATGACAGTAATCATCAGTATAACATTACAAAGCATTTCCTTCAGCACAGGTGGCACCTATTATACACGCATCATATCACTAGCACATCCAGCTAAAGTTAAACACAAGTCAAAAGTAAATGAGATCAGGAATGAAAAGGAAAATGAGGACTGGAAATGAAATGACTGAACGTAACATGAGCTCGATCAGCCACGTTGCACACTGTCAGCAGAAGGACATGGTGAACGTACAGATGGCAAAGCAGCAACATGTCGGTGTGATACATTAAGTGTGTTTGTCATGTTGTGAAGGGTGGATCCTTCTTTCTTTAGGCTGTAATGCAATGAGATGTGCGTATGTGTGTTAGAGTATTCTTAAGGAGCTTATCAATGATTCATGCCTCCCCAATGATCCAGTGTCCCACTGCACACACACACATATACACACAGTATTTAGAGGATTCCCACTCACACGATGACACCATGGGAAGGCGCCACTCAGTCTCTGACAGTCTTACTCCCATTCTGTCCAGCAGAGATGAACATTACAGTACCTCCACATGCTGGCCTGATATCATTATTCCTGGAAGCAGGGTTTGGAAATGGACCCCTGTCCAACAAATTGAACAAATGTCCTCATTTATGTCTGCCCCCTGTACAGTTAACATTCTGATGTCATTATGATATTGTCTTTGGTCAACATCTTGGATTTGTTGAAATAACCCATTTGCCATCAGATTCCAAGAATAATATTTTTTTCTGTGAAAGGGTCCTTGGTTCCAGTAAGTGGAAATATCTTCTATCTCAGATGAGTGTAAAAGTGTTCAGATAGAAATATGGGCTGACACATGAAAACCTCTGGACGTGGGCACATATGCAGCTTGCACTTGACCTGTAAATACATATTTTACCTTTTTAACTATCTTCTTGTTATGTTCTCAACGTTGCTCAAATAGGCCGAGCAAAGTCAGCTACGGACTATTTACAGGAGGCACATTTATTCTCAATAAGATTAGCTCTCTCTCATCCTCATCTTCCTCACATATACTTCACACACTTTATATTATTATTTCATTTAATATTACTTGTTATTTGTTTCATTTTGTATGCACTCCAGTCAAAATCCCTCCCCAGTAGAACAATATTTTCCTCCCAAGTACCACCAGAGGAAGCTTACTAATTCAGAATTTGTTCCACGTTTCATGCCAATTTAAAAATACAATACATTCATGTTAAAACAATCTCATATCTTTTTTACATTTGCACATCAGTGTAGAATCTTGTGATACATGATAATGCTCCACCATGTCTTAAATCTATGTTGGACGTTGAACTGAAGCTTGACTTAAAAGATGTGCATTTCACATTACAATATATGTCATTATCAGCCTCAGTGGAAACTTTATTTTCCCTTTGAAATCTTTTTGTGTCCCATATAAGACAAGAGTTGAATTGACAGGAGAATATTTTGACAGACTCACTGACAACTCAGTATTTGGATTCTTATACGTGAATCATTTCCTGGATTAATTAAAAAAACCAACAAACCTTCTTTGCTTCCTTCTTGTTGATTTTGACCTCTCTTAGTTATAAATCTATTTATTCTCTAATCATTACTCTGACAGAAGTCCTGAAGCTGAGCCTGTGCAGACAAATATATAAATACATATAGCAGAATATGAAGTAAGACAGACAGCCAGGCAGGGAGTCAGTCTCTAAATATAATAATCATTAAATAGTGGCCCTGGCCCATTAAATGTAGCATTGAGCAGTAGGGTGTGAGGAGTGGCCAGGTCCACAGCGCAAAACTGTTTACACTACAAATGCGGTTGAGTTACACCATGTACAGTAAAATGGGCCTGACTGCCAGTAACTCTAGTCACTTACCAACAAAAGCATCATTTCCTGAAAGCTCCTCCCCTACTCCCTCCCTCTTCTCCCCACCTCTCCCCTCCTCTCCACTCCATTCCCCTCCCCTGCTCGCTCTCTCTCTCACTCACTCACTCACTCACTCACTCACTTACTCCCCAACCACCTTCTTTTGAGATGTGAGGAACTAGTCCTCAATCACTATGACTAAGCCTGCTATGCAAATGCCTGACTGTCCTCCAGAACCAGGAAGCATGTTTTAGACTTGCCCGTGTCTCTGTTGGTGACAGCAGCACAGCTTGTGTGAGCTTGTGGCACAGAGTGTACCTGCGGTAGAGGCAGATGTGTGTTGAACCAAAGAGGAAGTGTCACAGGGCTCGTGAGAGTCCACGGTTGGGCTGAAGTGTACCCACTGTAAGGTGAATACCGTACACTCTGACCAACACATGGAAGAAGCTCTGGGATTGAGGGATTCAAGGTGAAGCAGGAGTGTATGTCTGTGTGTACTTTACCCCCCAGTACTGCAGCGTTTGGACCCATGTCGCTCATGCAGTTCTGGACTAAATTTTATTCACAGCTGGGACGACCGCTTCCCAAGGTACTGGTACTGATTACTTCTTTTTGCCACATGTTACGCTGAGTCAATCTGTTGTTTAAAGACTTGCTTTGTTGAAACTTAACCTATTCAAAGAGGTTTTATTTTCCTTATAGAGGAATCAATGACGTGTTAATTCCCCTCATAGTTAATTACTCTTTTATGACTTGAGTGTGCTTTTAATTTTAATGTCCCTGCATTTCCTCTGAAAATACTTCAGTTTAATTAAAAACTAATGCAGGCAGGCTCCTGATTTTTCTTTTCTCTGTGTTTTATGTCAGTGCTTGGTCTGCATTGGGACTTTTTTTTTTAACTAATAATATGACTTGATTTACCCTGTGATAGCTGAAATATTAAAATGGAAGGTAGATTTAACAGAGGCTTTGGATTTAGTCTGAATGTTGAAGTTAGGCCTGTTAGTAAGTCAGACGTCCGTGCTGAAAAGCATGTGCATCATTTAGACTCTTACTGCCAGCCAGGAACTATGACAAATGATTGTCTGCCTCAGTTCTTGCTGTCTTCCAGTAAGTGCAAGAACCTGATATCTTGTTAGGCTAAATAGCACTCGTGTCTGTTTTCTGGTACGCAATTAGATACACCCGTCATGATTTACTTTTTGCTGTGAATGGAAATGCATTGTTTGTTTGTTTTTTTGTTTTTAAATCTATCTTTCATTAAAATGTGCAGTATTGATGAAATTAAAACTCAGCATCAGCCCACAACAGTGTGAAGCCCACTGATTAAGCTGAGTATAGTTATTCAGCATTTTGCCCTCAAATGTTGTAGATTAAACAATATGTTTTTCATTAAGTGTAAACAAAATTGTAGCCAGCAGACTGTTGATAAGCAGTTAATTTGTATTCCCAGCTGTAGGGTCAGCGCTAAAAGGAAACAAATGATTGTTTTAATCATTAGACTGTAAAATGTACTTACTGCCAGTGAAGTAGATGGCTAGACATTAGCTCAGGCTGCAAATGATCCCGTTGCTTTGGACCATTTGCTTGTGTTAGTTTTTCTCTGACAAGCTGCCAGCTGACTCGAGAGTCTCTGTCCACAGCATTTGTAGTTAGTGTCCCAAACATTGTCATTATATCATTTTGATTGTGTGCATAACCTTTTATTGGCCATTTTAGAAATCCTATCGTAGCATGATCACATTGTAAGACACATGATTTATTTTGAAGGCTACCTGAAGTCTGACAAATTAGGTGGATTTCTTCCAAAATTATTGTCTTTTTGGTGTAAAATACAGACTTTTTTTTGTTAACTGGAACATTCACCAACCTGTTCTTAAACATGAAAGAGTGCAGCTGAGCTGCCGCAAAGTGGGCACATGTTCACAGTTTCCTGGTACTACATTAAACCTCAAGCATGACCAAGGCGTGCAGTTTACGGGAAGTGAATAAACAATGAGAGTAAGGATGAGTGACTGCATGGGGGGTGTGAGGATAAGTGGTGGAGAGAATGATGGGAGTGAGAAGGTAAAGGATGGGCAGGGTTTTTTTTACGCTGCACAGTTAACAGACGGACAGAGGACAAAAGAGGTTGCCGCCTTGCGTTTTTTCCTCGCTGCTTTTACTGATACCAATTCGTACCAGCGATAAGTGAACCTATGTCAGGAGCGCTGCGTTAAATGTATCGCGTCAGTGCCCATGTAAATTGTGAACTGTGTGATAACTTCAGCACGGTACAATTTAAAACGACAACTTAACAGCGTGATAATATTTTTTAAATATCGTTGGTATTAAAACAGTTCTTGCCACCTGGACACAGGACATGTGCACTTAATCTGTCTGGTCTGACAAAAGACACTAAGGACAAGCCTTGCAACAGAATGAGAGATTAACAGTCTCAGTTGGTGTTACGGTAGACTGTATAACAAAAGGAAGTTACGGATCATCTAGCTTATATGGTGAAACGTGATTTTAGTATTCACAGTATTGGTTTTTGCGTTTTGTGATGACATGGAAGAGATTCTGCTCTTTTCTTGTTTTGTTTGAGTTGTGATTCTTTTTCAGAAGCCTGAGCTTAAGTAAAAGACAGTGACTCACGAGAACAATTTAATTCAAAATTTACAATACACTTGGATTTTAATAGTGTTTTAATACATTTTAGTGTCAACTTCTTTTCATTCAAACTAAGATGTTTTACAGGGATTATTTCAAATACCGATTTATTTTAGAGTTTAATTAACACGTCACTGGTCCAGCCGCATAACACAGACAAATAAAACTACTAAACTCTGTCAAGATTTACTACAGAGCCTCTCGTATTGGATTAGGGACACAGCAGCTCAGTGTTTATAGTGATATCACACAGCAGGGAGGTCCTGGGTTCGAATCTGCTGGCCAGCTGGAACCTTTCTGATAAGAGTTTGCAGATTTTCCTTGTGTCTGAAGGCGGCTGACTGGAGCTGTGTGGTTTCTTCCCACAGTCCAGACACATACAGTACAGGTTACATGGCTCCAAAGTTTGACTGCATGTTTTTCTTATAATATGTTACTGACCGATCAAGGGTTTGCGTCACATCTTGTTTTCTTTTTTAGAAGCAGTTCCGTCACAGTTAAGATACCGCTTTTGTCCGATTTTTGAGGCATTTAAAAGCTATAATGCGTAATATGAGTGTTCAAAGCTTGTAGTACCAATACATTTTATTTAAAAAAAAATATTAAAGCATCTCTAGATGTTTTAGATCTCTTTTTCACCTCTTCCCTCTCACAATAGTCATGCCTCACCAATGTGACAACATTTCATTTAAGCCACTTTGTCCTCAAGCCAGTTGTACTGATTTTGTGAGTTCCCCCTTAACTTTGAAACATATTCAGTCCCATTAGCTTGTAAATATTTTTGAAGGCTTTTTATAACTTGAGATGGTTCACAGAATAATCAAATACAGAAACCAGCACACAACTATCATAAGATGGAAGTGCAGGAATAATCTGACAGAAAAGTTATTTCAGATAACCTGAAAACCTCATTGGTGTCAAACAGTAAAGTAAAATAAGAAACAGCAGTTGTCTCATGTCAGACACAGGTCTTTCTCTCTCCTTTCTTTCGATCCAAAAATGTCTCTCTGTCTTTCACATACTGTATGAGTCCCTGTCTTTTTTTCTTTTATGATAATATAATCTTCTTAACTGTGTGCACCTATGTATAACACACCTTGTGTTGTGTAAGAAGTTCAGTTATTCTCTTGTCCCCGTTTTTCATGACTGCTACGGTTGACAGCTTTTTCCACTCTTCTAAGTATTGTGCAGTACGCTGTGTCGAAATTTCTGCATAGCTACGACGTCATCTTGCGTCAGCAACACTCCCCTCACCTCCACCTTTCTCTAAACTGTGAATGTGGAGTCACGGATGCGGGCAGTTTCTCACACACAAGCACAAACTCACACTCAGTGGATGTAATTGTGATGTTTTTTCAGGGTTATTTTTACAAATCAATTGCAGAAGCCTCCTTTGTTTTGTGGAAGCATATCTTTTTTATGTAGATTTTGGGTTTAAACTATTTAGACAGTACTGTGTGAATCCCAACAATTTGTTAGGTGACTTCCTCTTAGCAACAAAACAACAAAATAGCAGCGCATCATGAAATTTCCCTTGTTGTGTCAGCTTTTTTTTTCTTTTTTTTGGCTCTATTCTCTCTGTTTTTCAGTTTTTCTCCTCTTTTACTCCTTTATACATTTAATTATTCTTTAACTTGAGAATGTGAATAGGTCAGATACATAATTCGCTGACAGCGCCCTGTGCATTTAACAGTCTTATTAGTTTAAGGTACCTGTTTAAGTACAAGCTTCATGGCTGTTGTTCACACATAGCTAAAGAGGCATTTCCTTAAGGCAGCTTTGTCATTTGCTTGTTGGGACACTTGACATGGCATCTTTTTAATTCCCAGAACATCTGAAAACACTGGAAAATTCCACGAGCCTTGTAAGCAGTAATTCTTGTTTTAGTCAGACTTGGCACCACATGAAGTCCTGCCTGTTAGGAAGTTGTTGGACTGGGTCTACCTCTTTGATTTGCATAGGATAGTTGGGCTAGAATCAGCTATATTTGGTTGCATACTATTATAAGGGTAGAAAAAGAATTATGCAATAATTGTCTTTTTCCTCAGGTCATCCATAGTATCAAAAATCTAAAAAAATAAGTTCAGCATGGTCAATCAGCTTTTTGGGAACACATGAAATTTAAAACATCAGTGTTAAATAGAATAAGTATTATTACCAGATGCTTTTTAGCATCAGCCTGGGCTTGAAGGGGCCCGTACGTGGTTGTGTAACACACTTGTCTTATAGAGCAAAGCAAGATTTAAATCTTTCCATGTGTTCCCGTTCACAAATACGGTCTCTTTTTTGACAAGTTGACTCCTTGCTCAAAGCTCTGTGACAGGATAACCCTATTTATATATTCATGTAAAAGGCAGCTTGTGCTCTCCGCAAAGCTCTTGGTGGGCTTAACCGTTACACAACCACAAACACATCAATTTTACATCAATGTAATACAGAAAACACAAAACCTCAGTAGCAACTTAATCAAAGCGCTTGTCTGCCAAAAAATCTGCATGTGAGAAGGTCAGGAAAGAAGAAAAGCTGAGAGCGGGGTGCTATTAACGTCACAGTGGAGACAGCCTGACATAACATAATACACACAGAAAGGGAGACACCAGTGGTAGCTTTTCAGTGCTTGGCCCCAGACCCATCTCATTAACACACACACACGGGCCATCAATCAGGTTCTTTTGACTCCAGCAAGGTCAACAGCTGACCCTATAGAGAGGAGGGGGCTGTTGTAGCCAGCTGGGGCAGGGGATTTAACAACCCCCAGTCACACCATCACAAGATCTGTGGCATTTAATTAGCATTATGAAGCCCTCTGATTCACAATTGAGATTTGAATAAAACCCCCCACCACAGTTACCATTGTTTTGGCAACATTTTAGGGTTTAGAATCAATCTAGTGTGCTGTAGTAATCTCGAAAGTATGTGTGAGTGAAAGACATTTTCTCAGTTGGTGTGTGTCAGCATTTGTTCTTAATGCCATCCGTCATTTGACTATGTGGCAGCTGATTATATCTCAGAAAAAGGGAGACATGCGGTTGCATATTAAATGTGTAAGAAAACCCTGTTGGATTAAACCACTTCTCTTCCTGCTGCAGAAATCCTTGGGAACACTAAAAGGATAAACATTCATTGTGCAGCTAAAAGGGAAGATAGACAAATAAGAATGACAACAACAAAATAAGAGGGAAGGAGTTAGACTGGGCAAGCGTAAGCCAGACATGACAAAAATGTATGCAGGGGGTGGTGAGGTCATTCAAGGTGTGTATCTCTGTGTGGGTGAGTGGGTGAGTGGTGAAGTGGGAGGCCCATGTGACTTGTTTCGTGGCCTTGGAAAAGCAGCCAAGCTGGCAGTGTGTAGGAGGGGGAAGCCCTGGGCCTGGTCTGGCTGCCTGGGGCCTCAGCTTGGCCTTGCACTGCGGCAGGTTGTTAAGTTTAACAGGATGTGACCAAGAACTGCTGTATGTATACAATTATACACCTGAAGTTTTCATCACAAGGTATTTTAGCCTCTAACATGTAGGATGAATATAATTTGCACCAGAAATGTGTCAAATGGGCACAGCATCAAAAATACCTGGCGGGGAAACAATAAAGAATCATTTCCCTGTCTATGCCGGCATCAGCAGCACGGTCACAGTCACAGTTAGTATTTATTTTAGCTTCAATATATGCTAAAGTTGCCTCTCATCATCATGGATTAGGAGTGTGGCATAAGTTGCTGTTTACATTGTAAATACATGGAGCTGTTTGTGTGTGGTTTAAGTTAAGAGGTTATTTTTCTTTTTTAAACCACTTCTGATAAACACTTTCTTCAACCACAACTATCAAGTAACTGCAGCTCTGCAGGCATCGTGCCAGTGTGAGGGACCCGTTACAGCCGTTTCTTTCATCGTTGTTCTCTCCGATAGTTATCTGTAGTCAGTTGTCGCAGAGTGCTTGCTCACTGTGTTAGGTCTCTTTATAATAATCGTAATAACCTTACCATATAGTCCAACAAATTTATTCCAAACAAATGTTGATCAGTGTTTCCCAGACCACAATTTATTCAGTTTCAATGGTTTCTTTGTTATTTGGAGCAAAAAAAACAGATAATATTCACAGTTAAGAAGCTGAAAAATCATATTTATGTTGGATCATTAGGATTTTCATATTATTCATATTGACCATGTGATACTGTATTGTTATTATGTGAAGTTCTGTATATATCGGAAGTATTATTGACAGTAGTTTTGTGTTGTGTTTTAGCCTCTGGTTGCTATGCTGATTTTCAAACACTATCTTGGAGAAAATAATGCAATATATCACCTTCCTCACCTATCTCATTATGTTGCAATATTATCTTATGTCACTCCTGAAACATTTATGTATTGTATGGCCAGGATATTATCAATACTCAACCCTGTTTCGGAGTATCATACACATGTTCTTCTCTGTTAATGGACGCACATTAACGCACACTCATACACTGTGATATTTTTTCCCCAGCTGTTCCCAGAAATAACAATAAAAGTTTTGAGTATATTGAATTCCCCGAAAGCTAAATGAAAAGAAACACTCACAGAAATACACACACACACACACATGCAGATGTTTTTTTTATTGTGCAGCGGAGAGAATGGGGAGGGGGGACAGAAAGGCAGGATTAGTAGTTTTATGGTTTTGTGGCTGTGTGTTTTGGATGCTGCCAGATTAGCATCAGAGCAGTTGGAATTCAGGCCCTTATCTTTGCTTGGCAGGACCCAGTCTTGGGAGCAATAGACGAGAGTACAAACACTGCTGCCTCAGTTGCGCTCTAATTAGCAACTCAATCAGCATTGCACTGAGGTCAGCCATGTCTTGATTAGAATCAAAGTAGACCTGGACCAGTTTTCAGTGTTTCCCCTGGATCTGAACTAGTCCTTAATATCAGTCATTCCTGGAGACCGGGTCAGAATGTTTTGCAGCCTTTTATGTAAGATTAATGTGTGTACAAAAAAAACTATTGCTGTTCGCAGTAAAACAGTTGTAAGAAATGTTACAATATGCACAAATTTGCTCTTTTTCATATTGGGAATTGGGTGGAGCGAATTAACCATCTTTAAACTTTAAATACAAATCACATATTTACAGAACTAATTGATTTAGGTCTGATTTTAGCCAGGTTTTGAATTAATCCATTATTGTGTCGCACAGACTTTCATAACAATAAACCGCTTGTACAGGAAAATAATATTATGATGGCTTAAAACATGAATCATAACCCATTGTATTCTGTTATTTCAATTGTTTATTACTTTTACCAAATGGTGACAAATCCTGTGTGGAACAATACATGTGTGTCCTTGCTTCTCTGTAGTTTTCCACATATCTTTGTCTGTAGAATATTGCCTCTGGTGTCCCTTTTCTGAGCATTCCTTTTTACACATCTATCCACACTCAGAACAGCTAAGAAAGGAGGGAGTAGAGCAAGGAGTGAGAAGCCGGAGAATGAGATGAGAATGGAAGGCCCTGTTCACAGAATAAACAATCAGACTGGAGTCAAGAAGGGTGGTGATGGGTTATGTGTTTGGGAGTGGTAGTCATATTTTACGGGGGCCCTCACACATCTGACCCTCTGTCACCCCAGAAAAGGCATGCAGTTGTTCCACTCAGCTGTTTGTCTGCTGCAACAACTTTGGAGCAACTGTTTTTTTCCGAGCTCATGCCTGATCTTGCCCTCAGGAAGCACACAGACACACAAACACGTACAGAGAGAGAGGAAAACAGAAAGGCAGGGTGAGCGAGTTTAAGAGAGAAACATAATAATCATACCGCTAACAGCAAACACTGATAAGGTGAGCACTGTACCCTTGGAAAAGCACAGCACACACTAAAATCTAAATGTTTTAGTCAGTGAGTTGTTTCTCGTATGTAATGGAGGCAAAAATATACACATGTATCTCAGAGAACACACAGACAGACACAGGGCAGAGTCTGTATCTGTGTCTGCTGTTTACCACCCTCACTAGGCCTCATTCCCACATGATGTAGTCACACTAAACACGAAGCGCACCGTGTCTTATCTTCTCATGCCTATGAGACATTTTCAGGTGAACCTTGAGTAATGGTTAATAGGTAGTTATGACCGAAGTCAGCATTAATCAGTAGCAGTCAGTTGCTAATTGAGCGACTGATCACTTATTTGGATTAGAGAAAGTTTTTACTTCCTCCTTACGTACCTAACCTGCGCAACAGTCATTTCAATCCTATCACTCTGCGCTTTAACTTTAAGGTCGTATACTGTTTTTATCAGAAAGTGTATGTAAGCCTGTTTACAGTTACAGAAATGTGTAGTGGTCTTAAAACAAAAAGTAGGTCTAGAGCCCTTGAGCTAACTCCCAAAGATTACAATGACCTGAAAGGTCAGCCAGCACACAGAGGACAACAGCGAGAAAATCATGGCGAAATCCAGATTGCTGCATTTTTGTATTGAAGAGGAGACTTAAGAGGAATTAATGCTCTGTTCGCTTGAAGAATTCAATATTTTGAAGTTAGTGGGTGGTAGAAAGACACAAAATGGTGCTTGACATGTTAATGACTAACCTCCAGTTGTTGTTGGTCTGTGATGCAATCACTTGGGAAATGCCCAACAAGCTGAAAGGGGGCATATCACCAAATATTGTAGTGGAAGCAGAAACACTTCGCTCAGTAAAGCGATTGTCCACTAGTGTATACTGGAACAAAGACAGTAGACCAATTAAACAGCATGGTTGTAGCTCCACTTAACCCATGGACTAGTGTAAGGGAATTTGTCTTGTAACCGGAGTTCAAATCAAGGGGTTAAGGGGTGGTGTGCTCCTGAGCAAGGTACCCAACCCCCATTGCTCCCCTGGTGCAGATAAGTGTGCACCCAGTGTGTAAAAATGATGGGTCAAATGCAGAGGTCAAATTCACTGTCATTAACTGATATGTGCAAATAAAAGAACAAATTCAAATTGTAACTGTGCGTGGAAACTCAAACATTTTTTTGGGAAATTTCCACTGGGGAGTGTGTGATACAATGCTATCTGTCTGTATGCTAAATATAACTCTGCTTAGCACAATGACTGGAAACAGGGGAGCACTGAGCCAACCCTCTCATCTAAGTGAATAAGCAAATGTCCTAAAATATGGAAGTGTCCCTTTTAAAGGGAGATGAACAGTGAAATGGAAATTACTGAATGGACAAGTTGGGCAGCATCATGGAGGGAGGGCTACGGGTTTAGCCACAACATGAGGTTGTGGGAATCTCCACACATGGCCCACTGATTATAAATATACAGTACACGCATAATGTCCCACACAGGCAGAAACACACCCGACCATTAAAACAAAGAGATAGCCATACTTCCATCGCTAAAAACAGTCTCTCCTCTGCTCAGCTGGTCATTGTCTACCATGTCACCTCCCCTGCCCATCCATCTCCCCACTTTCATCTTTATAATCCTCCGCTGGGCCAGGTTACCAGCGAGAGGCTAGTTAAAGAATATGACATGCTAATGGTTGGGAGAGGATATGAATAGAGCAGGGGACTGGAAGGCAGCCATGGCTAAAATCACACACACACACACACACACACACACACACACACACACATATATGTACACACAAGCACTCTCTTTATGCTCTTTCCATTTTACGTGCTCACTCTCACACATCTGTGTGCGATTAGATTTAGTTAGGGCTACTGGTGATACGACCAAAAGAGTGCGCTATTGGCTCAAATTCAGAATGAACGTGGCACATTTATTGTGTGTGTGTGTATGTGTGTGCACGTGTGTGTCCATGTGTTTGTGTGTATTGTTTAACTTAATCAATAAAGGGAGTGACGGAACACTCATGAACCAACCTAAAAAGAATCTACTTGTCACGTTCAGGGTTTTAAACTGTTTTTAATGGAGGAAAATCAATACGACTCTGCTGTGTTACTTATTCTACCATGCTGAAGTTAACACCTCCTTCTCTGCGTCTTCAGGACCTGTCCTGCATTGATGACCTCTCCACCAACTCGTTGTTCTCCTCTCCGGCTGACTCGCTGTCGGAGTATGCTGATGCCCAGTCCTTCATCAGCACAGATAACCTGGACACAGTGCCCACCCTCTGGGACGTCAACACTAGTACCACCGCCACACCAGCACAAAGCCAGCTAGAGGTCAGCAGCAAACACACACACACACACACACACACACTGTAACACAAACTTAAAAAAACAGTATGTGTTTCTGTGGCGGGAGAAGACACTTGGCACCTGCACCTAAGGGTCAGGTTGTCCCTTTAACTGAACATCTGACAACCTGCTGTAGATTTTAGTCTTCAGATTTTCTTGTTGTAGCATTTATGTTCACTCAGAAAATACAACACAAAATGCAACACAATACACACTGTGACTCTGCTGTTTTGTTTTGTTTGCCTTTAGTGCAGTCTAGTCTTAACACTATTTTCTTCCTTTAATTTGAAAGCACTCAAAAGCATGACAGACATGTGGCACTGGGGTTGGATGAAGGATTCTCCCCACGTTAATCACCCATATATTGTGTCAGTGACATAAGTTGGCCTATTATCAATAAATTAATAATAATAATTCATAATAAAACACATGATCAGTTTTAATAAAACACCTTTCCCATGACCCAAGAATTGGCTTGAGTAGCAAAAACAAAAACCAGTGATGCACACATTCACATCCAGATATTTGCTTTAACTTGCAGATCCAAATTTATTTCAGTCTTCCTTTATTGTCACAACATACTCAGTACTCCAGCTATTGAGAACAGGCAGATAATGTCTTACCTCTGTCATACCAGTTGTTTTTGTTTACTGTCACTCATCAACTAGTATGTTTAAATTAGCCACTGAGATCCATATGAGACTCTACAAATAATACATTATTTTTATGTACCATTATTTAAAGAGAGCAACTTTTGTTTTCAACTGTTGCTCTTCCTTCCCTGCTCAGGCTCCTGTTGAAGCTTCTTTGAATTATGTGGATCTGTGAATATCTTTTTTGATATGAATCAGTGTACATTTATTTCCCCTACCCTCTGAAAGCCTTTTATGTTCCCCTTTTCATTGTGCCCTCATTTCATCCATTATGTTTCCCAGACGCACACACTTTATCTGCCTTTTGTTGTTGCTGCTTTCTTTTCACCACTAGCCAACAAATTGTATTTTGTTGAGTGCTGCTCCATCAGGCAGTTTTAAAGCTCCCTCATGTACAGACAAACACATGCACGTACACAGTGATTATTCATGTTTGTTTTGGTTTTATTTTTTCACTTTTTTCTCATGCAGTTGGCATTGTCTTCATCACTGAGTTTTTATTTTTTTCATTTTATTTTTCTTTTGACAGCAGAATGGCACCAGCAGGTTTCATGGCTTGGCCAGTTTGGATGATATAACTGCTATTATCAGCACCCCACCTTTAGGAGGATTCCAGGTAGCCACGCCGAAATCTCTAGTCTAATATAAAATGAAACTTTGCTCTCTCGACGGAGGAGCCTGTTCACTGGAAATTCTGAGTAATGTCCATGTGCAGATTGTGTCATGTGTGCAAATTGCAGCTGATGTGTGTTTGCAATACTAGATAATCCCCAGACTGTTTTACATGGAAACATAACGTGGCACTAATCTGAGAGTGAAGATCTCATATTGAAAGTGCATGTGAGCAGTGAAAGTCTAATGCTTGTGCCTTCTTTGGCAAGTCAAAATTAACACAGATGATGAAAGAATTGCTGCATTTTTCATGTATTGGACACATTCTGCAAATGTGCCTTGGCGTAAGAAGCAAATAATACCATATACTGGGACAAAAGTGGAAACACAGTAATGTTGAGGTGTCTGTCTTAATGAAACCTTCCTGATTTTCGGTTTTGCTTTTTTGTCTTTGGCAACAAACTTCTTTGGAAACCCTCTCTCATTCTGCTTTATGCACCTTTTGGTTTTATTTGCTGTCTTACTTTTTCTTTGGTAATTATTCCTTGATCGGTCATGATGCTGTGCTAAACTCTTACTACCTGCTTCCACCTGCCTCCAACTTTCAGCTGCTGTCTCTTTTCTAAACCATCTTTGCCTAACCCGAAACAAGAATCCGAGGCAACAAAACCCCCAAACACAGCGTTTCTTGCTGTAAATTACACTGATGAAATCTACTCTTGTGTTTTCAGGCTCAGAGAACCCAGACACCTCCAGAGGAGGAAGAGGATGCCGAGGAAGAGGAGACGGAGGAACTGGGACATGTAGACACATATGCTGAGTACAAACCTTCTAAATGTAGGCCACTATGCTGAATATCCACATCCACTCATCCACTTTTTTTCTTTTTTAATATGACATCATGTTCACGCAGATTGCTGTTAACACATTAACTTTTTTTCCTTCAGCCACCATAGGAATTTCTCATCCTGACATAGTGGTGGAGACAAACACACTATCCAGTGTCCCTCCTCCTGACATCACCTACACTCTGTCCATCCCTGAATTAACTATTAACAGTGGCCAGCTGTCTGCTCTGCAGCTAGAGGCCATCATCTATGCCTGCCAGGTACACTCACACACTATAAAATACAACTGTTTGGTAATGTAGGAACCTCCGTTCATGTATTTGCTCTTCCTGTGCCCTCAGCAACACGAGGTGATCCTCCAGAACAACCAGAGAGCAGGCTTCCTGATTGGAGATGGGGCAGGGGTCGGAAAGGGCCGCACTGTGGCAGGAATCATCCTGGAGAATTACCTTAAGGGAAGGAAGAAAGCACTGTGGTATGAGAGATTTACTGCTCTGGTTGACCTCATAGTGGCGCCATAAATCAAGCTCGAAAGCTAAATAATGGCTGTAGTTTCTCTTATTGGTTTACAATACCTGATTTATATGATTGTGCTTCGTGTCCATTTGCCAAGTTATTTTGAGCATGTATGAGCTAGAATTCTGGAGAATTACTGACTTTCCATTTCTTGTCTTCAGGTTCAGCATATCCAATGACCTGAAATTTGATGCAGAGAGAGATCTCAAAGACATAGACGCATCGAATATTCCTGTGCATGCCTTAAACAAGGTAAATCCAGGTGGAATAAGTGTGATAATTTGAGAACATAAGGTTTCTTCTTGGCGAAAGATTAGGTTTTATCTGCATTGCAGGTAAAAAGACACAAAAGCAAACCATGTTCTCCACTTGAAAATGGTCTTAAAATGCATTTTCACAGATAAAGTATGGAGACACAGCTACCTCAGAAGGAGTCCTGTTTGCAACGTACTCTGCGCTGATTGGAGAGAGCCAGGCTGGAGGGCAGCGTCGGACAAGAATTAAACAGATCCTGGACTGGTGCAAGCCAGACTTTGATGGAGTTGTATCCTTTCCTGTCAAACACTGTCTCATGTTACTCCATCCTGCGTTCACTCATACATTCAAATGGAAGAAAACTTTTTCATTGTACTCCACACACTAACATCCACCAGTGGTGTTTTAATGCAAAGTGTCCCTGCATGTCAGTCATTTACTGTATATTTCCATGCATAACTGGACCACTGTCCTTTAGTTAATTGAATGAGGGATATATGACTCAGATAACAACATGCCCCCTTTCAGTTTGTCAGTATCAGAGCAAAACAACTTTATGTGGTGTCTAGTTGGTACCATGTTGAGCATCATTATGTCTTTCTACCTCCCCTCAACTTCACAATATTTAGTTCTTTAAGCTTAAAGCATAAATTCAATCTCCTCCTCACTCTATCATGTCCATGTCGAAGTCCAAGGGCAAGGACTGAGGAACATACACAGAGCATTTTAGCCAGTGCCAATAGAAATTTTATTTAGTATTTTTTTTTGTGTAGGCATCTTTACATGTATTTTATCAGTCCAGTTTTGAACTAACACAATGTGATTTTTTTCCTGTCATGAGAGATATTTGCCCTTGACCTTTCACCCTCACAGATTATTTTTGATGAATGCCACAAAGCCAAGAATGCCACATCGACAAAGATGGGCAAGGCAGTGCTTGACCTGCAAAACAAGCTGCCACGGGCCAGAGTGGTGTATGCCAGTGCCACAGGTCGGCGGACGTTCACAATTAAACGCACATCCTTACACCTAATGTGACACAGCAGAGGAATTCAAATGTATGTATTCTTTTGTTCTTTCCACAGGTGCCTCTGAGCCAAAGAACATGATCTATATGAGCCGCCTGGGAATCTGGGGTGAGGGCACGCCCTTCAGAACCTTTGATGACTTCCTGCACACCATCGAGAAGAGGTTTGTTGGATGAAATGTGCTGGAAACGTTATCTAAAGCCATGTGTTGTCAGTCATATGAATTCATACCTTCATATGGCTGTGCCTACTGGAACATTCTATACAAATAGTTTGCAGGTATGGCTGATTAACATATGTCAAGTATGTTAAATAATTTATTTGCCATTTGTATACAGAGGCGTCGGTGCCATGGAGATTGTTGCCATGGACATGAAAGTGAGCGGGATGTATATTGCCAGGCAGCTGAGCTTCTCAGGAGTATCTTTCCGCGTCGAAGAGATCGGATTGGATGGTGACCTCAAACTGGTCTATAACAAGGCTGCCAAACTGGTAAGCATCACGAATATGCACGAGAGAAAAACAATCTAAATGACACAAAAACCAAACATAAATGTGGAATCTGTTTCCAGTGGGCAGAGGCTTTGCAAGTGTTCATGCGTGCGGCAGATGAGCTAGGCCTGGTCAGCAGGAAGTCTCTATGGGGGCAGTTCTGGTCATCTCACCAACGCTTCTTCAAATACCTCTGTATTGCTGCCAAGATCCGCCGCCTGGTGGAGCTGGCCCAGAGGGAGCTGGGGGCTGGAAAGGTCAGCAAAACACATGCCAAATGAACACTGTCTAATAGTGTGTGTATAATTTTAGAGAAAGAAACTGTCTGTCACCAATGGAAGATAAAAGCGGAGGCTTCAATTTTCATACAGATGTTGCAAGAGACAAACGGGAACATTCTAATAAAGTCAATACTGTCCTTTATTGGCATATAAAACTATAAAACATTTTTGTTATTGGATGTTATTAGTTAAATTCCAGAAACGCCCAAAGTGATTGAAGTACAGATAACTCAGTAAAAATTGATTGATGTGTTAAAAAAATCATTTTCCACTGCAGTGCATCGTTATTGGCCTTCAGTCAACTGGAGAGTCTCGCACCAGAGAGGTTCTGGATGAGAATGATGGACATTTGGACAGATTTGTCTCTGCAGCAGAGTGAGTAACTTTTGAAAAACATTGTCTGTTATTTTACCGAAATAAGAAAAACATTGAAACTAAAGTTTTGAATGACAACAGAAAAGCTGTGCATTGTCCATGTCGATGCATTTCTGATTCCTGTGTCCCCATGTGTAGAAGTTATTGTTTTTTTGGCAGAAGCCACCATTGTCTCTAGGTTTTTTCCATTTTGTTTTGTTGCCTCATTAAACTCCCAAGCCTGAGGAAAACATGTCACCTATAAACCACCGGGTATTTAGGCCATGTGGTTTAAGTCCTCACCATTTAGTCAGCTAGTCTCTTTCATTAGCAGCTATTTAATTAGCCTACAACTTACCCAAGGAAAACAAGAAAGAAAAGAACGCCTAAGTGCTCTCAACTTGTTTGACCCCAAACTCCTTGCAGCTGCCATTCTTGAATGTCTAAATGAGTATAATAAATCATGCATAACGTGCTAATCTGCCTGTCAGTACCTGACATGATAGGAATTCACAGAGTCTAACTGCCCTGGGTTGTCCCTATCTCTTTCCTGACTTAATCACATTTTCTTTCTCCTCTTTCTCTTTAATTTAGGGGAGTTTTCCAGTCTCTTGTGACAAAACATTTCCCTTCGGAAAAGCAGAGGAGAGAGAAGGCACCAGGGAATAAGAGGAAACGTAAGTGAAGAGGATGCATTAACATATTGTTTTTTAACTACTGTTTTGCATACCCAGTGCTCAGCTTTGTAGATTTTATACACATAATTCTAGGTCACTTTATTAGTTACCAGGTGTGGTCCTCTGCTTTTGTAGCCCATCGGCCTGCTGTGCGTTCATAGATCTTCTACATATCTTGGTTGTAACAAGTGGTTATTTGATTTACTATTGCCTTTCTGCTGCTATCTTGAACCAGTCTGGCCAATTTCCTCCTACCCCTGGCATCAACAAGGCAGTTTCACCCAGAGAACCACAGCTCACTGGATTTATTTTCTTTTTTGGACCATTCTCTGTAAACCCTAGAGATGGTTATGTGATAAAATCCAAGAAGCTGTTTTTAAAATACTCAGACCAGCCTGTCTGGCACCAACAAGCATGCCACGTTCAAAATCACCTTTCTTCCTCATTCTTGATGCTCAGTTTGAACTTCATCAAGTTATTCTGATAATTTCCCGATGCCTAAATGCATTGAGTTGCTGCCATGTAATTGACTGATTATATATTTGCATTAACAAGCTGTTCAGTGGGTATATCTGGTAAAGTGGCCGGTGAATGTTTATATTTGTTTGTATCTGGTTGTTTTCATCACAATCGGGTCCAAAATAAAACATATCTGGCCTGCAATCATTTTAGGAAATAATGATAACACTTTTGAAATACTCTTGTTTTCTTACTCTAGTTTCTTATCACATTGTGACTTCAGGGAAACCCAGAGGTCGACAAACCAAGGTACCCAAGCACACAGTGGACAGCGGTGGCGTGATCAACATCACTGATGACAGCAGCAGTGACACTGACGGCATGGACACAGACTCTAACTCCTCACCTGACTCCCTGTTAGACAACGATGATGTCATCTTTGTAAACCACACTAGCTACCAGACAGGTGAGGAGATGATTGTGGGGTTTTTTTTTACGTGAGAAGATTAGTCAAAAAAAGATATTGTGGTTCTTGGTGTTGGTGTCTTGATGAAACAGTAGCTCTTCAATCCAATTAAAATCATTCTGATTAGAAATTACAACTTCCCTGTTCACAAATAAATAATCCAATTATAGTGGGTGTATATTGTACATGCATCAAGCCATAAATCAGAATAATCCACTTGTGGACATGTGCAGAATCTTAAAAAAGTCTGATAGTAGTATCTGTCTAATAGTAGTAGAGGAAGAAGCTTTAATTCTGCCAGTATTGTAAAAAAAAACAAAGAAACGCTGATGTCACTGCCCACGCTCAGATATTTCCTCACTCTGCACCATCCATTACTTTTCCCTCCTCTCCTACATTTACTCTTTGTTTGTTTCAGAGAATGGACCTACATTATATTTTTCAAAAAAGACTTTGGTTTCCTCTGTTTTCTGTAATGAAGCTATAAAGTCAACAGTTCATTCTGTGCCTGACTTCCAGTAAACAGGAGGTGGACATTTATATCAATCCAAGCACATTTAATTTACTGCCCTACAATCAGAAGTTCTTTTAAGTCTCTAATAAGAAAACTCAGTTGCTTTCAGATGCATTTTTGCTCCCACCTCTGCTATGTTTCTATCCATTTCCAGAAATATCAAGCTGATACGAACTTCCTGTGCTGTGGTACGTTTGTGACTCTCACCTAATTTCCCCCCCTGCATTGTGTTCACAGCAAGGATAGAGGAGATGAAGCAGGGCCTCCTTCACAAAATATCCGCACTGGGTAAAGAACTACCTCTTAATACCTTGGACGAGCTCATTGATAAGTTTGGAGGACCAGATAAAGTCTCAGAGGTATGAAAAATCCACACTCCACTAGAAATGCCGCAGGGTCTTCACTTGTCGGCAACACCTTGAACGCTATCATTTATGGTTTTGTCTGCAGATGACTGGTCGTAAGGGGCGTGTGGTTCGACGTCCTGATGGCAGTGTCCGCTACGAGTCCAGGGCTGAGCAGGGTCTTACCATCGACCACATCAACCTCAAGGAAAAAGACCGCTTCATGTGTGGAGAGAAGGTCAGAAACATCAAATTCATAACCTCTTGTTCATTAAGATTTCCAGCAATCATCCTAATATAATCCTCTCTTTTCCAGCTGGTGGCCATCATCTCAGAGGCAGCCAGCTCTGGGATTTCCCTGCAGGCAGACAAGCGGGTGAAAAACCAGAAACGCCGAGTCCACATGACTCTGGAGCTGCCGTGGAGTGCAGACCGGGCTATTCAGCAGTTTGGTGAGTCAAGGAACTGAATCTTTTATGAGTCTCTCAAAGGTAAAAGGGTAGGGGAAAAAAAGGACATTCACTGAGTTACAAAGAAAGAAGGAACGTCTGATGCCATTGTAAGCATTTGGCTTGAGTATGATTTTTCATAATTAGTATGTTTTCTTTCATTTGAAAAGTGTGCTTGGATCTACCATTTTCTCTGTCAGTGATATATAGTTCAGGAAAGAATCACTGTAAAGAGACCTGTCTAGTTTTATTTTTCATTCTTTCATTCTTTAGGACAAAGACTACAATATATAAGGCTCAATTGTTTTAGTGAAACACTGTTGTTGATGTGAGGTTGCTGTCAGCTATTTCACATGTTTTGCTCTAAGAGCTACAGTTGCTTAATACATCACTCAATATCGGTTAAGTGACAGAGTTTCAGATGAATACACCCTCTGTGTATGCACCTATTTTTTTATGAGCTCTCTCTCACTTTCTCTCTCCCTCTCTCACACACACACACAAAGCGTCATTGATGATTTAATTGTTCACAGTAATTAATAAACGTTTTATACCAAGTACCACCATTATGACCGATGTTAAAATACAGTAGCTCAGCTATTAACATTTGACTGAAGAAACAATTATTCCTAATAATATGATTTAATGTTTACTGATTTTTATTAGAACTGTCTCTTAATACACACACTTTCTGACCCGTAGCGTTCTTCTAGTTCAGTTGGATTGTGCTCACATACTGTATGTACACACTTTATAAATACACACCCTAAAGTTGATTTCCTCATAATAGAAAAAAGCAAATGATTTTAAAAATTAGCTTTGACTTGGATGTTTTTTGGTAGTTGATGAAGAAAATTAATAACATTGTGAAGACCGTAAACTAAATTAACAAACTCTGAAAAAATCTACTTATACACTCATGGGGGAACACATGCTAATTCCACAGCATGTGAAAGGCCTTGGTCCAACCAGGATTCGAACAAGGAACCTTCTTGCTCTGAGCTTCCATGGCCCCGGGGAAAATTAGCGTTCATCAATTCCTGTAATTGCTGACAAGTCAGTATACGTAGTGTAGTTAGTTTACAAGCAAACGAAAAATGGAGGAAAAAGAAATGAAAGTACGAGAACCAGGAAATCCGACCGTACTGATGACCATCATTTACCGGAATGAGATCAATGCCTCATTCCCTGTGGTTGTGAGCAGACAAACAGGATTAATTACTCAAAAAGGTGTCATTCAACATATTAAAGTTTGCTGGCAAAGGTTTCATTAATAACCCCGAACACAATTTTCTCTTCTGCATAAGAAACCTGAATATAGTCCCTCTTACTAGGATCAAGCCTTAGTTTTCCTTCTTTGAACAAAACAACTTTTATCTTGGAGATGTCATAGTTATTAGAATTTTCTGAGCATGTCATCGCCTTGAGCAACTCTTTTTATAAGAAAGCCACATGAATACAGCCCCACATTTCTCTGGTATTTGATGATTAGTTGACTTTTTTTTTGCACTTCATGTTAAAGTGAAGCCAGTCATTTTTAATAATCTTGAACATATGCTGTAACAATACTAACATTTGAATGGATCATGAGAGTGTGTTATTACAAACATGAACTAAACAGATTAACTACAGAACCTGGTTTGTGCCCAGGGTGTCAAAGGAGGTCGAGGTGAAAACGTTTTCTTTATTTTATTGCTGACATTACTTTGTTTCAATAAGCCTCCAAGAAACATTTTACAATATTATACTTACAATTCACTGCTGTGTAATATGTATCTACAAGTGTATCTTTGCTGCTGGTAAGTCTGTTCATCTGTTTCACATAAAATGCAACCAAGATGAGCTGCTGTTAAAATGATTTTCAAATCACATAATATGTAGCTCATGTGTATTTTCAAGCCTTAATAAATATTGTCTGGTTTGTGAATATTTTCAGGCACTCCATTTGATTTCGATCTTGAGATAAGACCACAAATATGATGATCCCAGAGTGTTTGCCTCTACTGTGGCAGCCGTAGCCAAGTTTGCTTTATTTATTTCACACTTCTCATAGTAACATAAATCGTGTTGTTTCGTTGTAGCGCTGTATACAGCAATTACTGCCTCACTGTTGCTCTTTCTCTCTCTCGCTTACACACACAAACACATCTTGCACAAACAGTAATCCCGCAGCATTGGTGGTCCTGTGGGCCACCGAAACAGCCATAAAGTTTTAACCATCTTGAGCTGGTAGAAAGAACTCGGCTTTAAAGCAGTAAATGCAGCATAACTACACTTTTGCTGCCTGTAGAGATTTCTGACTTGTGAAATTATGAACATCCATTTTAAGGAAACAAGTACATTATTACTATCTTCTCGTCATGTTTTGTCATACTTTGTCATTCTCAGGTCGCACCCATCGGTCCAATCAGGTGACGGCACCAGAGTACATCTTCCTTATCTCAGAGTTGGCCGGGGAGAGACGTTTTGCCTCCATTGTGGCGAAGAGACTAGAAAGCCTGGTAAACTTACATATTTGCTTCATTTGTGTGTATGGGTGCATGTTGCTTTTCCTCTTTTTGTTTTGCACATTTTTTAAACCCATGTTTTCTTTATTTGTGTCTTGGGAAAACGATCTGTGTCATCTTTTGGTCTCAGTGAGAAGAATTTTCCGCTGTAAACAGAGAGGATCTGTATTTTATGTTTGTTGATTGTTGGGCTCAATATTGCCATCAACTCTGCCATTTGCAACTTCACCCTACCGTCACCCCCTGTCCTTCCTGTCTCCCCGGGTATTCCCTCCTCCAGAAACCCTCTATAAAGTCTCTTTATTGTCGGTTTACTTGAAGTTTCATCAAATATTTTTCCACAAACCTCAAGAGATTCTGGGCCTTTCCCTTACTGAGCTCCACAATGGAAAACTGAATAAGCAAAAAAAAAAAAAAAAGGCAAAAGAGCTTTCCTGGATAATTTAAAAGTCCTTGGTCATTTTCCACAATTATCAATGCATTTCAGGGCAAGCAGTCATTTATTTCCATAGTGACACAGCATGACAGTTCTTTTGGGAAGAGGGCAAGGAGGGTGTGAGGGGATGGCGGTTCCAGGAAGTCATTCCTGTATTTGCCAGATGCGTTCGGTAAATCTGCATCAAGGAGAGGTCACATCTCGTTCACTTGTCTGCCCAAACCCGATACAACAACACAAATACACGGCGAGAGAGAAAGAGACACACTCACACGTACTGCAACTAGATAGCTGAATACCTTTGTTACAGGCTGACTTCAAATCAGCAGTGAAGTCATATTTGGCAAAGGCAACCCTTTGTTATAGAATTTGAAGGGAAGGCATTCCTCTGTGTGGCAGGGACCGCAGCCAGCTACAAGGCCAGCCTGCTGCTGACTTGGCTTAATTTCCCTCATCTCCATCACACTTTTCATGAAATCTATCAAGTACAGAAAAATCTCCAGATGTAATTTTCACCAAAGAACAACATTAATAGCATTCTTGCTCTATATTTTAGGAAATTAAATCTATTTGGGTTTTTCATTTTGGGCCACACAGAAGAAGATAATCTGAAGTGTAACTGATCATGAAACTTGATTTACACTTGGAATTATGCAGATTAGGTAATTTTGTCCTAGTTTATGCAACATAATAAATACACACATGTGAAGTAACTCAAAATGTATGACAACTTATGTTATTGTAATCCATTTATCAATACTTGTTAGGTTGGTATTCACTCATGCTTTATCAGAGCATTGAGGTCTGGATGTTTCATTGCACCAATTCAGATTCATGTATGTCGGTCTGTATTAGTGTGATGATCTTGGAAGAGCTATTACGACTCCAACTGCTATGACTATAATAGTAATTGTTATTATTATTCGCTTTGTAGGGTGCATTAACACATGGAGACAGACGAGCCACTGAATCCAGAGATCTGAGCAAGTACAATTTCGAAAACAAGGTAAGAAATAATATTCTGAACCCAGTATTACCTTTTGCTTGACATGTCGTTTTTAGTAGTACAGTGTCTTTTAATAATACTAATTCTAATTTCCCTTTTCTTGCAGTATGGTACCAAGGCTCTGGATAAGATCACCAAAGCAATCCTTGGTCACATAGAAAACAAGGTGCCTCCTCCAAAAGGCTACCCAGGGGGTGAAGCCATCTTCTTCAGAGGTACTGCATGTTCAGCATCTGTGAACAGAGAACATTATCTGTGATTGAGCCTCGAAAAAAACAAACATGTTTTTCTGTATTTCAGACATGAAACTCGGAATGATGGACGTGGGCATCTTTTGTAGGGAACCTCGCTTTGGGATCAGTACTGAGAAAGGTATCCAAAATCATGCAGGCAAATTTCATCCCAGTATACTAGTGATGATCACGACCAAGGCCACTCAAAGGCCCAGGCCACACAAATGAGTATAACAACTTTTGTGTTCTGTTTTGTTTACCTCAGATTGCAGCATCACCAAGTTCCTAAATCGTATCCTGGGCCTGGAGGTTCACAAGCAGAACTATCTCTTCCAGTACTTCACTGATAACTTCGACTACCTTATCGAGAAAGACAAGAAGGAGGGCAAATACGACATGGGAATCTTAGGTACACACGGCAAATGTTACTCAAAGTTTAAGGCTTTACTGATAGAAGCAATCTGTTACAACTACAAAAATAAAAAAAATAAAAAACACAGTGAGGAAATCTGTTACCACTTTAAAATGCCTGTTTAATAATTAGTACATACTGTATCTTACAACTATACTTGCTAAATTATGAAATAAATTATATCAGAGCTGTTTGTAGAACACAGACGACGAGATCGCTGCTCCTTTCTTCACACAGTGTATGTCTGTCAACACATGGAATCGTAAATTCGATTGTAATTGCCTCTTGTGGATTGATCCTCTATCGTGGGTAATTATTTTGGATTGCCTGTTCTTTTGTGTCTCTGACAGACCTTGCCCCTGGTAACGATGAGATCTATGAGGAGAAGCAGGAATCTTTCCTGACAGTTGGAAACCCTCAGGATGGACAGGTTGTTCTCTATAAGGTAGGCACGGCAGGACTTCATCCTCGGAGCTTTCATTTAAACATTTTATTTATAGGCATTACATGCCCCTCTGGACTCCTACAGCTGTTGTTTAAGGGCCAGTTCAAACCACATTCTGTGTTTGCAGAGAGATGCTACACATTCCGGCTTGCATGTTCATATTCAAACGAGGAAAACATTTTTTAAATTGAATTAGCTGCTGCCTAGCATTATTCAACAGGATTTTCTTGCATCCCATGTTTTTGCCAAGTGTCCTTCCTGTTTTCAATGTTTAGCTCTTTTCCCATGTTTTTTTTTTTTTTTTTTTTTTTGTTGGAGGTGGACCTAAATCCACATTCAGAGAAAATGGACAGAAATGTGCAGAAATGACACCAAATGACTCGGGGTTTAATAGCGGTTTGAACAGGGTTAGGTTATGCTGGTCAACTTCAATGTTCTGCAATTTCCACTATCATCACAGAGCCGTATCTACTGATCAGCACAGGCATAATACAGCGTCAAAATGTGAATGTCTTTGTCTGGTAAAAGATGCCTTGTTGTGTGTACAGACATAGCATTAGCATTATGAATCAAAAGTGCATTTAGAAGGACACTCAATGTCCAAAAACTGTAAATCTCTTTCCGAGTTTTTATTTTCCCAGCTGACCAAATAATAATAGTTCATTCTCAATGGCAGCAAAGCTGTTTTCTTAGTGACTATAAATTCAATATGATTTTCTTTACAAAGCTTCAACTTTACACACTTTTTGGTTACATAAGTTACCAGGGCTTATGTAACCAAAAAGTGTGTAAAACTTGAATATTGATGTCTGTAGTCAAATTGGTGTTTCTTTTCCAGCGGTAAGACTGTGATCATACAGGATTAGCCCAGGGCTGAGGAGCCTATGTAGACATTTGTTGTAGGTGGGAGCAGGATAATTACTACTATCTTCTGCTCTTAGCTGTCATCTGCAGGCTAATCTACATTTTGACATTTCAAAGCTGGCAGCAGAGCAGCCAGGATCGGTTTAGCATGTTGAGTATTTGCCTCAGTCTATGTACAAGTAACTATATGTTGTTAATTATTTGTTAGATTTCTGTTTGGCTTTAAGGATACCGGTGTAGGGTTGTTTGCACACTTAGCCCCTCCTCCTACTCAAGTCTCTCTCTGTTGTTGCACATGTAGATCAGTGTGGACAGAGGAATGCCCTGGGATGAGGCCTACAACAGGTCACTGAAGCTCAGCAGTCCTGATGAGGGATTCTACCTGTCCCAGAAGGTTAGTCCATGTCAGAGTAAATAAAGTAACCTCACAGAGTAAGAGTAATGTGACCTGTCACCTGAATGCTTAATGCACATTTTCCATAGCTGCTTTAATATTTCTTTAGATATATTGCTCTTGAAACATTTAAAACATTTTCTTTATACATTAAATGCATGTTCTTTATACTTCCCGCACATTTGGTCCTGTTTCATGGTACATACCTGATCTGTGACCACCTCTAACTACAATACTGTTTGTATGTTTATATATTAATCATGAATTCTGAAACTCTGTATAAAAGTGCAAATTGCACAATTTCCTTTCAATTCTAAGTGTAATAAAAATTCTGGCAATGTGTCATTTATTTCAAACTCTTAAAAGGTCTGTGTGTAATACAAAAGCACTTAAGCACCAGATACTCTAACATTTGTCCCCTAAGCAGTTTGAGATGTTTTATATCTCTGTCTCTTGGTTTGCCTTGCTGCATCACATATTATATTTGGTAGTATTTTGTCTTTGTTAGTTGAGCACAGTCTACTTTGTTTGTCCTTATTTGTTGTTATTGTCATTTCTGTTTTCGTCTTGTGCATCCACTTGTGTGTTTAGTTTTATTCCATGAAGCTTCTTAGGGACTACAAATGTAAATTTGCCAGTGGCTATAATCTGGCATATTCATGTTGATGTTCATTAATTTGCAATACGTAAAATAAGTAAATAAATAAACTGAAAGGGTTTTCTTTTTGTACATATTCACTGTGTGTGCTGCTTCTCCACAGCTGCGAGGTAACAACCCCTGTGTGCTGCTGGCTGAGCAAGGAAGAGGCAAAAACTTAATTGTCTTTAAGCCCAACATTGGGAAGCAAACCCATCCTGAGAGCCTGGACAAACTCCTCCAACGTTACCGGAAGGTAATGGTCCAATGATTTCTTCATCAACCATATGTACAGTTCAAAATGTCAGTATATTTGAGGGGAAAAAATCTCAACTGCAGGAAAGGTTTGAAAGGAAAAGACTGCACTTTTTCAATCTTCTTAAATTATTTGGTCTGTAGTCATCATTTTATGATTGCGAATATGGAGTTTGCTGCCACCATGTGGTCATTGATAGGCACTGGTCCAGATGGTTTTGAACTAAGCAGTAAGGGAAATATTAAACAACTGTGATCATGACCATTTGACACCATTTTCTTCTTTGATATAATGAAGTTTCAGTGTTGAAATTAGATAAACCTTTTGATATGAAGCAAAAGTTCATCATCAAAGTTTATATTTTGGTAAGGCTGCTCAGCAGAGATCTTAGCTCATTTCTGCGTACATTGTCTTTTCCAGGTGACTCCAGAGGAAGCCAGAGACAACTGGGAGAACCAATTCACATTCTCTTTCAAGAAATGCAGCCATGCCAACTGGTAAGCAGGACGCTTCCCTGTCCCCTTTGGATTAATTGACTCACTACATGCTACACTGCAGGCTGATATTATTAAGATTCAGTCAGGGTGGTTTCAAAATCACATTTGCAGTAGTTATTGCAATGTATATATTTTTTTATCTTCTTTTCATTCTCCATAGGAACGGGAAGTGTAAGAAAATTGAGGAAGGCCAGGAGTGTCTGCAGGGCATGCGTCTGCGTCAGTACCACATGTTGTGTGGTGCTCTGCTGCGTGTGTGGAAGCGTGTGTCTGACGTGGTGTCTGACATCACCAGCTCCAGCATCCTGCAGATTGTTCGCCTCAGAACAAAGCAGCACAACAAGCAAGTCGGTGAGTACCTCTCCCCTGCCTGATGTTGCATTGTGACTCGACTGCATAGATGGTACTGTAAGAGTGCAGAGTGAAAAAATCTCACTGGGAGATAAAAATATCATTTTGAATTTACAAATAAGTAGTTTCAGTGGCAGGATAGGTTGGGAAGTGCTTACACATGTTTATGACATATTGAGGAAATGAAACCGATGCTCACTTCCCTCATTTGTCTCTGCTGATCTCCTTAATGAGCACCTAAGTAATACCAAATTTTAACTTTGATAAAAGTAGATCCAAACTCATCAGTGTGGGGACACCAGGTAGATATTAAAAAAACTATAAATATAAATGTCCCCATTTGAAACCTTTTATTATGGCATGATTCTGCACAATTTGATGTGAATTGATTCAATACAATACATAATAAATCCATCCATTTTAATATTTTGTATTTTCAGTGCTTCAGCTACATCATTCCAATCTGAAGTAATGTTACTCAACAGTAAGGGGCAGAATAAACATTAAATCTTGTGATTAATCGATAATCATCACTGATTATCGATTTTTTTTTATTATTATTATTTTACACCCCTGAAATACACTAGGAGATATTATATTACACATTTGAGCACAGTGTGAATATCCAATAATAAACCTGTTTTACATTGTTTCATACCTCAGCACAGGTAACGGCAACAGCAGTAAACAATCTAGTATTTATGGTGTGTGCTTAGTTAGGCCTAAAATGATTTTGTGTGATGACGGGAAATTAGGTTTTCTAAAATTGTATTTATTATTATTATTATTATTATTATTAACATTGTTGTTATTGTTATTATTATTATTATTATATGCATAATAAACTGATAACTGACCTGACCACACCCCTCTGCTTTCCAAGGCATCAAGATCCCAGAGAACTGCGTGGCCCGTGTGCGTGAGGAGCTTCTGCTCATGGACGAGGAGGTGAAGAGGAGAAGGAAAGAGAAAGAGCAGCAAGCGGTGGAGCAGCGACTCACTGAGGACCGCATGCGTAAAATGGAGCAGGAGAACAAGCACCTGCTGGCAAATCTGTTCAGCCAGAAACCCATGCTGAACCAGTCTCTTGCTCAGTCGCTCGCACAGAACCAGATCCTCAAACTGAAACTGAACCAAAATGCTTTGTCAAGGACTCAAACTGGTAACTTCTCTCAGCTACCGAGAATGCCAGGCCAAACCCAACCTTCACAGCCATCACCCTCCCAGAACTTAGCCCTGGTGCCCTTACAGAGAAACCCCAGCCAAACCCAGCAACGGACCCAGCAACTGAACACCTGGCACAACAATTCCACCACCACCTCTACCACCAACCAGGGTTCACTCGCCAACGCAGTCAGCCTCAACTCAAATTTCTCTCAGTTTTACCCCCAGTCTTTCCTTTCCTCTTTTCCTCAGTTAAAGAACCCATCACTTCCACTTCACCAAATGTTGTCACCCAGCTTGTCCTCCAAGAATTCCCTGAACGAGATCTTGGACCTGACTGTCTCACCGTCCCCCTCCCCAGACAGCACGGAGGGCAGGCTGGGTCTGGAGGAATTGGCAGGACATGCAGCTGCATTCGGAGATGACTTTAATCTGGAGTCTCTGATTTCCCAGAATGCACCGAATGCCCAGCCCGCTGCACAAATTCAGCAGCCCCTTTTGCTACAACAACAACAGCAGCAGCAGCAGCAGCAGCAGCGTCTCCAGGCTTCACAGCAGCAGCAACATCTCCAGGCTTCACAGCAGCAGCAGCAGCAGCAACATCTCCAGGCTTCACAGCAGCAGCAGCAGCAGCAGCAGCATCTCCAGGCCTCACAGCAGCAGCAGCAGCAGCAGCAGCAGCAGCAGCAGCAGAATCACAACCTGCTGGCCAATAATCACCAAAACCTATTAGAATTATTTGACCTGTCTTTGTCGCCACAGATGCCCACACAAAAAGCTAGCCCTTCACCCTCCTCCTCCTCCTGTTCTTCTTCCACATCCTCCGCCTCTTCTATGTCAAACAACCTTGTTCCTCATGTCTCCGCTGTCCTCCCGCCCACATCCTCCCTTATCCCGACATCGTCTTCCTCCTCGCTCTTCTCCAACCCGCCCTCCTCCTCTTCTCTGTTTGCCGGCTCTCCCCCCTGCTTTTCTCCCTCCTTTCTCCTCCCCCAGTCAGACTCTCTGTCCTTACCCAACGGCCACTGCAGTTCCAGCCTCCTCGACGTCCGTGAGGCCCTGAACAGCATGCTCCAAGCTGGACCGGACCGCAAATCTGTCATTCAGTACAGGCAACAAGAGTAAAAGCTTAGAAACAGCTACAGGTCAGACTCTTTTCCTTTAGGTGTTTTTTCTCTTTTAAAGCAGATTGCGTCTTGTTTGCTGCTGTCTACGATTGCACCCTCGGACCTACACCCTCTCCCCTCAGGGCCTATAGTCACGTCACTGCCTGTCCTGCGCTCTGCTCACACTTCTCTCTCTCTCTCTCTCATCACCCGTAGCATTCACCTGTTTGAGGCTGTCAAGGTGATGACGAGCTCGATCAATAGCAGATTTCCACACAAAGTGTGTCCCCTCCTCAGTGAAAGGCAGCTGTTAAAAGTATGTGATATCTGTATTCTATTGAACGTAGGAGCTGTCCAAACAAAAGCTCAAACAAGCCTCCCGCTGCTGGGTTTTTTACGAGGTATGATCGGTGAAGAAGCTGGAAGCTCTGAATGCCTTTCAACACGTGAACACAACATCTTTAGACTTTGCTTTACTGTTACCTCGCGTCATGGCCATTTGTCTTGTCTAAATCAAGGCTGTATGCAAGGCTTAGTTTGGGTGAAACAAAGGATGGTGTTGAAGTGGAAGGGCGGGGAATAAATAAAAAGAAAAAAAATACGTTAAATCTGTTAGCTGATTAGCCATGAAATGCCTCAGTTTTCTTTCTTTCTTCTACAAGCTCCCTCGTGTTTCTCTCCCTGCTTTATGGACACTAGTGTGAGGAAAAAGGGAGAGGAAGAGCTGTCTCTTGTTGCAAACAGTGCCTTTGGAGAAATCTATAAATGCAGTCTAGAAATCCATGTAGCCTGATGTATAGATTTGTATTTTGTATTTGGTTTTCTTTTTAATTTAATATAGTGTATTACTATTTAACTTTTATCCCTCTTTAGTCAGTCATTCATCGTTTTGTGTTACACTATGCTGGTGGTGGGTTTCAGGAAGGAGCCTCCATTGAGCCTGTATTTGCTTCTATTATGGTCTATGGAGCTGTGGCACTGTGTCAGGAGGTCACTATGGCACAAACTGTCGAGCAGCAGGATGAAAAATTGTTTTTAAAAAAAAAAAAAACTTATCATTACCCTTTTTTTAATTTTAAGCTGACAAAAACATCTACCAATATAACTCCTGGTTTGATTTGACTTTGAATTTCTCAGGAAAGTCTCAAGTGTTGTGCTGGGTTGTGTTTGTGTGTCCTGAAAATGAGTTAGTCTCAGTCTTTAAACACAGTGGATGATTAAGAATTTGTTCTCTAGAAGTATGAAAACAAAAGTCTGTTTTTTTTTTTTGTTTTGTTTTTGTTTAAATAACAGAAGCCTCACATTGACAGAAATTCCGTTCACGTATGCCCCAACACTGGGTTTAAGAAGAGTTTCAATTCTAAAATGAATTTTCCATTTCAGGCATGTGTTCACGTGTAGACATACGATGTTCACCATCTATAATAGTCCATGTTTTAGAAAAAAAACAAAAACCCTGTGAGATTTGGCCGTCTCTGAGTGAAAACCATGCATGTTGGTGACAAAATGGTGGCATAAGTTGAAGTGATCAAAGAGCAATAAAACCACATTCTTCTGCAAGTGTGATGAAACAGAAAAGTACTGTTAGAGCTCAACAGGCAAAGCTTTACTGCTACATTTACATGGTATGAATCTCGCCATTTCTATTGTGCTTCAAAGTCTTTCAGTTAATCACATTCTGAAACGCATACAAACCTTTGTATAGTAAGTTTTCACGGGATGAGCGCAATGCGCTCTTGATGTTTTAGTCATCGTTATTATAAAAGTTATTGTTATTTATATTTAAGGGAAATTTAGATTTTAGATATGTTATCCTGCTTATTAGAATAGTTATCCTAATGTTTGGTCAGGGACGTTTGTAGTTGTCAAGATTACTATAAAAAAAAAACAAATTCTATTATAACCTGCCACCAAATAAGATTGCACTGTTCTGTACTGCTGTACAGTGTATGGATTTATTTCAGTTTTGCTGTTTTGTTTTTTCCACCAGTAAAATAGTTTCTCCGACTTGTCGGCCTCAGTCGGGCCTTCAGGCCGCAGAGAGATACCAAAGTATTCCACGGACACCGCGTAAGTTACTGGCTCTAAGATATCAGACCTTTTTATCAATCTCAGGAAGAAACCTACAAGACGTGTACCAGTGGGGCGCTACCATTAAAAATATCATTTCCCCGAATAACAGTGGTGAAACTAACCAATAAATGTGCTGTTTTTTTCTTAACTTTTGTGCTGTGACTCTTGCTGTATTTATGTTTTAGACTTAATGTGATGGGTTTTTGTCGTTTTGTCCTTGTGAAAATGTCAGTGATTCTAAATGTTTATGCCTTCTTAGGGCAAAGATCAAAGGCGGTTTCTTTTTTTAAGGAACATTATTCTTTCTGTGGGCGTTTTATTTTCATTTGAGCTTCTCATAATAACTTCTGGCAGGCTGTACACAGAATTGTTGGGATATTTAAATTCCTGTAAAAGCCGACTGGTTGATTTGCACCCAGGTTCTACTGAACAGTGCGATTGTCCGTCAAAGCCTTTACTCCCTCAGTGTAACAGATGGTTTAGTTTAACTCACTCACAGCATCTCTTCACAATAGTTCCAATTCTTTCTTTTTAATCTGCAGCATCTTAAAATAGCTTGTTCTCCTCATACCTTTTTCATTATGCTTTTAATTTTCCTCATCAGGCACATTCCGAGACACCAGTCTGAAAAAGATCTGCCTTTGATTCACACAATTAAAGCTTTATGCATTTGAGGGATGTGGACCGTATTTAGGAAGAAAAAGCTTTTTTTTTTTTTCTACAATTCATTAGTATAGTTAGGCCTTTTTTCATGTTGTTATCATTTTTGCACTAAGAATGGCATAATCAAGTTACTGTTCTCTTGTTGGTTATGATTGAGCGTCGCAAGCTTGTTGTTTTTCTGATCTTTGATGGATTGCTCTGTGTATACTGTAACCATCTCTCGTTTCTTCACCATTTGCATATTATATAAATGTTATTACTCAAATAATTTATTGCTAACAACAAAAAAAATGAAACAAAAAACATGCTACTGATTGTATGTATTTTTAAACAAAGCCTATTTTTTCTGTACAAAAAGAAACTGTGTTCAGCACTTTTATTCTGGGTTGTGCTTTTGTTTTCTATATATTTATAATTTAGATCCAAATGTATATATTGTAAAATTTGTGCCTTTCGACTAATTCTTTAAAAAGGTTTTCTACACATTAAAGGAAGGACTATATGAAATTGCAATCTTAACTTTGTAAACAAATAAAAACTTGAAGATTGCTGAAACGGAGTCTCATTTTTTCATAAATTGTGTTATATTATTAGTAAAGTGTGGAATTTCTAGTTACTTTGCAGATTAAGATTTGCAGATGTGATGCAGCATCCGTCACATGCGCAGTAATGTGGTGTTGGAGCTGGAGCCAGTCTCAGTAAAGTGTCACAGGGCTGACAACCATTCACACATACTGCAAACTCCATATAGAAAAGCCACTACTGAAAAGGGTTATTCTGCTGAATAATACTTAACTGATATTATATTATCTCTACACTTTCATTTACTTTGAAGCAGAGTCACTCATACTAATTTAATATTAATTAACCTTTAATTTTCTGGGTCTCGTATATAATTATTTCTTCTTCTGTGTTCTGGAACCAAACTGTAGTACAGCAGAAGTCACTGACGACTGTCGAACAACCATAACCTTGGATGAATTACTGAGTGCACCGACCATAGAGCAAAAGAAAAAAAATACAGAGATTTTTACCTCATCAGTACATATATATACATATATATGTATATATATATATTGCAGATACATATACCGCAGCTCCATTTTTTCCCAGAAACACAACACACATCAGATCAACAATTTGATAAGCAGTTATCATCCTTCTCTCTTTAATAATCTATCATAATAAGTTAGTGTCTTTCCACAAAGTGTGTGTTCATGTACGAGACCTATATAAATGATTTTCAGGATGCAGTTCACAGACTATTTACATTGATTTCACTTGTGAATCTTTGTAAAAGTAAACAAATGAATGAATTAAATGATCATAGTAGGGAGGGGGAGGTTTTTTTCCTCTGTTTATTCAGCAAGTGATAAAAAGCAAACAAAAAGGAAGAACAGACTAAAATGAGAGTGCAGTATATGTACATTCAGAGTAATTTAATATGTATAACTTGAACATTTATTAGTGTTTTCTGTGTTTAAAATAGTTTTATGTCATTAAGATAATCGGTTTGAAATATTGGGGTTGATATGAAACTTTCCATATGAATTATTATTAAGTGTATGTAGTTTTTTTCTCATAACAGCCTCATTTTACTGACTTCCTTGTCCAAATATTTGTTATAATATATCCAAGTAATTTTCCAGTTAAATGTTTGCTCTAAGATGTTTCAGACCAATATGTTAATATCTTTTATATTTACTTATTTTTTCACTAGGCATTATATTGTATATACTTAAAATGTATAAAACAGCAATAAGAATTTAAAAACAATACATTGAAATTTAAAAAATAACAACACAAACAAACAAATACAAATATCTGTAATTCCTGACAACCTTACATTAATGTATGTAAAGTTGAACTAAAAGAAAGACGAGACTGCACAGATACTACAATACATGTTTGACCATTTTTTATTCATGACACGCTTCCTGTTTTCGATGCTACGTGATGACGTGTAGATACTCACCTGTGCGTGATGGCCGCTGACGCCCACGCCCATTCTCCTGCTCCACCTCCTCTTCACCTGTCCCGAGGAAGGTGTAGAAGAAACTTCTCCAGCTTCCGAGAAGAGACAGCGTGACTGAGTGAGCGAGACTTTACAGTGAAAACAGTGACGGTTCGTGAAACCGGAGCGAGACAGTCAGACAGACCAAAACACGCCGTTTGGTCCACAGAGAAGTTTCATTTCACAGGTGAGTTGACAACACTTTCACTTCTGTCAAAGCGTTTCTTGGTAAACACTCAGAGCATGGCTCTCACAAGGCTGTACATTAGAAATGTGATCAAGTGGAAGAGTAACAACAAAACTTAACACTGTAACTGAAGTCATTTTAAATAAATATCATGGTTTATTCGGTTTGACGCGGGTGTTTCTTCTGTTAAAACCGATGTAAGCTAGCCACAGAGTTAGCTTGTAGCATTAGCAGTGTTAATAGCTCATGATCCATGATTGTGTCTGTATACACAAGTGAGAGATTGTGTGTATGTATGTATGTATATATATATACATATGTGTATATATATATATGTGTATATATATATATATATGTATATATATATATATATATATATGTATATATATATATATATATGAGGGTTAAGACCTGGTTTTAGTTAAAGTTAGGTTAGGGTTAAGGGATAAGGCTAGACACCCAGTTGTGATGCTTAAGGTTAGAGTAAGGAGCTAGGGAATGCATTATATCAATGAGTGTCCTCACTATGAATTGCCCTGTCATGTTGTCATGTTCTGTCACCCCTTAAGGTCTTTTTGAGGGTTTAGACTTGGGTTTTGGGTTAGGGTAAGGGTTAGTTGCAAAGGTTAAGGTTAGGGTAAGGGGCTAGTGAATGCATGATGATGAGTGTCCTCACTACAAATGCTGTGCAAATGTGTTTGAGTTTGTCCATGTTTTTGCGACCACTTAAGGGCCTTTTCTTGTATGAACGCTGACCTTTTGCAGGACCTGTAGTTAGGTTTGATCAATGCATTGTTTTAAAATCAAAATTGCAATTTGAAACTCTCCAAACGCTGCAGTTTAATCATTCTGTATGTGTTATGTGTTCTATGCCGCAACCTTTGATTGTGTTTATGCATTTGGAATAATTAACAGTTGCCTGTTGAACACACCTTGAAGTTAACATCCTTGCGTCATAGTAGTTCACATTTTGATGGTATGTCATATGGTAATTTTGCTTTAAACCTACATATAACACAGTAAATAGTGTGCTTGAATTGAGCGGATTGTCCGATGATTTGCATTTAGGCAGATTTCCCTATATTCTTCAAACCAATCATTTGTCGTCATGGGGATTGAAGCCTAGGCCTAATGAGGCAAAACCTATTTTCTGAGGCTGTTTTTTAAAACTAGAATTAAGATGTGAATTGTGGTTAGGTTGAAGTTAAAGTTAGGTATGAACTAGTTATGGTTAAGGTTATGGCCTTGGCTTTGTTAGACTCTCCAAGTGAATGGAATTGTGTTCACACAGGGTGGGTTGGTGGCTTTGATGGCTTCAAGTCCAACTTTCCTCAACCTCACTTTTCTGGTTCTGCCACACATGCAAGTTTCTACCTGCTCTACTCGAGGATTTCAAAACAGTTTCGACTCTGCATTCCCAAACACCTGCGTCTTTTTCTCCCTTGACCCCAACCAGTGAATGGTATTTACTGATAAAGTGTTTGACTGAGTTTGACCCACTGGCTCAAATAATGTTGTAATGTAATGCTGTTCAGGACATTCCCTGTTCCAGATTTTGGTTCAAGTTGGTTAATTAAATCAAGATGCTTTAATCAGGAACAACCACCTACATTATCAGCTAGTAAATTGATAAATATATATATATAGGTCACAATAAAAGTGCATTTCATGATAGAGAGGAGTTGAGAGGAAGTGTTAATAAATAGCCAAAAACAAATGTCTGGTTCTTCCTGGAAATCTGAGTACTTTATTGTGCAGGTGTTATTTACATGCTATGGCTACAGCTAGTGATTAACCTGTTGATTATTTCCTTAATTTATCAATCGACAATTGTTTCATAAAACATCAGGAAATGATTAAAAAAAAAATGATTGTTTCTGTCCACAAAAATCCAGTTCACTTTAAAGGTTTACTTTACTACAGAGGAGAAAATAAATCATCAGAAAATTGTCTTAAACTTAAACCAATTAAATTATAATCAAAAGAGTTAGTAAAAAATATTCAATTTGGTCTGTCCTTATTAATCAGCAGCATTAATTTGCCTTAATAATATTCGTCATGAAACTGTTCCTATTTGTTTATATTTGTTAACATCACAGACAATTGCTTACAAATGGGTGATGATATGTGTTTATTAAAAACTCTTAAGACAGGTTCACTGTAAGACATAATATTGCTGGCTCAGCTTTAAGGACACCAAACATTTACAACGTTGTCTTTTAAAAAAAATGTATTTATAAAGATCCTTTTGAAGCATTAAAACATTGTGTGCTCTGATGCTATAGAGGGGTAGTGTTCCTCATCTTAGGATCCTGTGTGTGACTTTGTCAGGACCATTGGTCCTCATGGAGACAAAAATCCGGTCCTCATTTCTGTAGGCATTGGTTAAGTTTAAGGGCTGAAATTTAAATTGTGGTTAGGGTGAATTGTTAAATGGTTATGATTGAGGTTAGGATAGTGCTTTGGTTAGGTTAGTTTGTGTGTGTAGACATCAGACTTCCATATGTAAGACCAGGTAGATGTGAAGTGGGTGCACTGTTGACGGCACATGCCATGATGTGTAGATCCACTGTGAGTGGAGACTGTGTAATTACAGCCACTCAGTGGGCTTGTAAACCTCTGGAGTATTTGTCTTACACAGTTCGATATTTACACCGAGAAGCTTTGCCATTCCTCATTAACCACTAACCACTGTGTAATGAAATCTATTTAAGCCCTTATGTCTCTGTCACTCATTAATATTTATTGGGGTAGCTTGTTTAAATGATGCACTGTGATAGAATTAATCTAAAAGCTGGCCTTTTATTCAAAAAACAGCTGAAAGGTTAATGCTACGCTAACCTGTCATGGAGCGGCGTGTTCCTGGAAGTATTTTGCATGTTGTTAGATGAGCAGGAATGACCTCTGACACGACTGCACTGAATAGACTGAAGTCCTGAGACAGCACTAAGTGATTATCTAACTACCAGATGGGACACACCTTTACTGAGTGTTTGCCCTCGTAATAGTAGTAGCTGTTTTTGAGCTGTGTTTATCGCCAGTCCTTTAAATAATTCAGCACTCGTGCCCTGACTGACCTGAGACCAGCTAGTGTTGGTGACCACCACTAACTTTGAAACAGATTACATTTTAAAAATATAAAGTAGGGAAAATAATTTGGTTTTCTTGTGGAAAATGGTCATACAAACTTAAACAATTATTTCAATTGGTAACACAAATCTAGCAAGTTAATTCAAACTTAAACTATAAGTTATATGAAGTTTTGTTCATTTCCATGTTAACTTTTATTTCACTGAATCAGATCATTTGTGTGTCACCACCTGAAGTAATATTTTAAGTTTTCTTTTCTAGTGATCTCATTCATTATCAATTACATTGTGAATGGCTGATCCACATACTGGAAAATGTTTACCGCCCCCAAATAACTTGTATTTTGTTCTTAATCAAAAGGTACTGTATCAGTTTTCACAAGGGGTGGGGCATAACCTAAGAAATAATCTATTCACTTTTGGAGCAAATCTGATTAAGGGCGTGGATGCAGGAAGGAACTTGTGTCGTCATAGCCATATGCTCTCGGAGCACTTAAATTGATATTAATCTCTCTACACCCCTGAGGTAAAAAAGAAAAAAAAACTGCTCCTCCCTTTTATGCTCCCTACGTCTGTACAATTTGGCAACAATTCACGGTGACTCTCGTCCTCATGAAGCAGGGCACTGATAACCAGAGTCAAACGGAGATTGTAGCACACCCATGCTGTGGGGCGCCGTGTGTAAACGTTAACCATGACTGAGTGATACCATCAAAGCTCTGTGTTGCCTCAGTGTTGTTTCCTGATCCTGAAACACAGCAGGGTCTGTGCAAGAACCCATGAAAACTTTACTCAGGGTAAGCAGACCTGTAGTGTAGCAAACACCCCATCAATTATTAACAGTCCAGTACCCTCATTCCTCAGACGTAACCATAGCACCCAGTAGACTGAAACTCAGCCAGCAGCGGCCTGGGACCTGCTGCTGCTGCTGTTGCTGCTGCTGCTGCTCTGTGGGAAAGACACTCACAAAACACTGACAGTGGGAGCAAGTGGACCTGTTTGACATAATGAAACTGCAGGAAAGGAATAACTGAGGACACTTTACTAACATAACTAGACTGACGGACACAAGCTGAAACTCAGAACTATCATTTTTTAATACTTTTTTCCACTTTGTGCATTTGAAATTTTATATTTTCGGTGTCTTCCTTCTGTGGATTATTTGATGTATCAGTGACTGGGCTGGCCTGGCCCGTCTGGGTTTTTGTGCGCGGCTGTGACTGAATTTAACGGAGGAAGACTACGACATTGTTAAGATGAATCTGACGCAGCGAATTAAACTGATGAAGCACTTTGGTTCTCTGCCCCCGGAGCCCAAACCACCTCTTCTGGTGGTTCCTGTAAGTGGATGCACATTAGTGATCATGTAGCACTAATAGCATTGTTTATTTTAAACAACGCCATTGCTCTCTGTCTTCTTTGGTAATGGGTCATGTTACCAGAGCAATGTTTTTACATGAGGAGTTTGCAGTTCACTCAGATCAGTTGATAGATCCATAGAATGTTTCCATAATGTTTCCATAGAAGTGCTACACAGACAATTAGTTAATTAACAGATTAATATTTTTGTTCTTTTTTAATGTATATATGAAATGAAGCTTGAAGATCACAGTATTCTTGAGAAACCTGTGTAGGGTTGGGTTTATTTGTGTCATTAATGGAAATATAAAGTCTCTGCAGTATTATTCATACTTCTGTGCTGTGAGTGTCTTATTTGTGAGGAATCCTCAGAGACAGTTATGTAAACTGAGATTGAGATTTTGTCTTTTTTGTACACTCTACACATTAGAATTTTTTTTTAGCTGTTCCCATCAGAGGTCGCCAAAGCAGATTTCTTTTCCTGTCATAGATATACATCAGATCCTCTTCCTGATGCGACCCACTCATTACTTATTCAATAATCAGTCACAAAGAAAACACAAACTTTACAGTTGAAAATGTATTTGATAGTGAATAATTGCATAAAACGTATTCGTTTTACATTACAAAAATACCATGTACTTTAATTTAACTCTTTAATTTTATTTTAATTTTTTAAATTGTGGATTATCTCGCACGTTCCTCACGTTTGACTGATTATATTACCTGTTTAACTAAAGATACTACACTTGTGGTTTCTGTCCGTGGGGGTTTTATGAACAGTGCAGCTCCACCTTAGACCATGTTTATCAAAGGGCACTGGAGAGTGACTGTGTGAGTGGGCAAAGGCTGGGTGGGGGAGGAGCACTCCTGCAGGTGAGGTCTCTTCTGGCAGACGGAGGGGGAAGTCCACAGCTTGTCATTTTTTTTACAAATTACATTAGTAGGATCAGGACAGAAGCTGTCATCCACATGGAGCTGATCTGAGGAGCACGAAGCTGTACGGTGTGGTTGTTTGGCTCTTGGTGTTGCCATATGGAGCATAAAGAGCAGGCTGTTCACTGAGTGCCGGAGGCCACAGGTGTTTTTGTTCATCACAGAAATCCTAGTGGGAAATGGAAGTGAGGTTCAAAGACCATGTGGTAAGTGGCCTGGGAGGAATACAATGCTAACCGTCTCACAGCATTTTACTCTGCAGTCTGAACACACCCAAAATGTAGCTTTTAAAAAAATAGACATAAATGATAAATGGTCAGTGTGAGTCCTCAGCATATGGTTTCCTAATATACAGGCAAGACAGTGATATACATGCTCATGTTCCACCTAATGATGTTTGTGTGAGCTGATACTACAGTGGTTGGTTTGTGGATTTGTTAAGGGATTATCTTTTTAAATAATAAATGATTTTAGTGCAGACGAGCATTGCTTTGTTCAAATATCTGATTAGTTTTTTTTGGAAATCTTGTCCTATTTCTAGGAAATTGCCTTCCCTGGTGTAAATGCCTTATCATGTCTTGCGTTGCATTCAGTTGTGGATTACTATATTAGCTGTTTAGTTGTAAAAACAGGTTATCTGGCTTCAGCTATACTAATGTAATGTAAATATTGTGTGTTACATTTGCTCCTTTATGACAGCAAAGTGTTTAGTTTGCGAACAAAACATGTTTGAGAGACACTGATGGACATCTTTATCACTTTCTGACTGAACAACTACTTAATGATTAATTGATATATAGATAGACAGACCAATCAATAATGAGAATAACTGTTAGAAGCAGTCTTGTATCGGTTGTCTCAGTAGTGTCACAGTAGTAGTAGTGATTTGTTCTCCTCACCACAACAGTTTTAGTTATTTTATAATCAGCTGAAGTAACTGCTTCTGCTTTATTATACCTTCTTTTACTGACATATTAATCTTTTCAAACATGGTCACTCCACACTCACTTGTGTGAGCTCTGTTTTGACCCTAAAGCCACAGGTAACTGCAATGAAACTATAGCATCAAACGATAATAACTTCAGGTATCGGTGTCAGTCAACCATATACAGCTTTTATTTGACCCGTCATGTCAGTTAATCAGTAACTTGGTCAAACAAACGTTCTTCTGTTCACAGGTCACTCACTGTACACCTGCACTGCTGCTTTCCACCGTCAGCCAGTTTGAAGATTTTTATGAACATGTTTGAATGTATTATAGAGTAATCAGGTGACTGTTTTCTTTATCCGTCCATTACTTAAACCTCTAAAAGACAACATTCTCAAATGTCTTGTCTGGACCAAAAACCCAACGATGTGTGTTTACTGTCATAGACGAGCAAAGAATTTAAGGAATTAAGAAAAACAACTCAATAATCAATTGGTTATTTAGATAAGTTGTCAATTGCTAGGTGCAAGAATGTGTGTTTGTGTAATTTCTTCATTGCTGTTACTGAAATGAATGAAACTGGAATTCATTTGTTTGAGGAGTCGGTATTGCCGTTGCATACCACGTATCAAGTGGTTTCACCCAGATAATGCAGGCACTGTACACTGTCTCTCTCCTCCGTTGACATGGGATTCCATGCTGAACAATGAGCGAGTAATGTTAATGCAAATTCCAAAATCTCCAAGATGCAGAGTGTGCTGCAAATCAATAAAAGTGGACGTCATGGATGAAGCCGCTCCTACAACTTGCATTGCCATCTTAAACTGTGTCGGCACATTTGGTCCTTGAATTTGAGAAAATTGGTCCTGGAAAGTAAAACAGTGTTGTCTAGTGTAAGCAAGAATGTGGGGCAGCATTTTGAACAGAACTTTTACTTTTATAAACTGTGGCTGTGCAGCTATTCAAAGAAAGTGTTTATGGTTCATCCCTAGATTTATTTGTGTTCTTGTTCAGTTGTAACTGTCATGCAAGATAACATCTATCTGTCTTTAAAGGGATTTAACCTAAGCCACTTCCTGGTCCGTTTTACACTGCAGAGCTAGGGCTGCAAAATTAAGTGCAAAATAATATAAATCACAATATGACCAAGTGCAATATGTAAATGTAAAGTCACAGCAATAACTTATGCCAAAATAGCATTATGGTGGAATTCTGCAGTGCTGCAAAAAGTGATTGGTTCAAACTCTTCAGATGAGAAAATATGTTTTGTTTGTTAACAGACCATGAAATCGTCATGATTTGGATATTTCGTTTTGTGACATCATCACTCATCTTGTATTGTATTGGTGCTATGATTTTTTTGACCATCAGTTTACTGATACTAGCAGTTGAACACACTCCAGATAGTTTATGTATATCCCTTGACTTGACTAGAACAGTAAATCACTGTGTTCCTGAGTGGACTATCTGGATTTACCTGTTCTTTGTTTTGTGTCTCCCTCTTTGCTGTATGAAATGTAGTGCACAACCTGCCCACACTTTGTGTTGTTTGGTTTTGAAAAGAGCTAGTATGTGGAAAATGAGAAGCACGAAAGGCATGCGGCCATGATAGTGTAGCAGGTAAAAGTCTCTGTGGTTTAGTGCAATTATCAGCAACTAACGTATAAACACTGCTACAGAGAAACAGAACTGTGTCACAATGTTAATGTAGAGATTTTCTGAACCTAGACACTGTATCCGTTAGAAATAACATGGCAGGAAACATTCCCTCAAACCAAACAGCACTGAGAATGTTGAGTGTTTACAAATGCTCTACTATTGCACAAACCTCTGGGACTCTGGTTACAGAGTCAGTCAACATAACTCCTGTGTACAACAGGTCCTGGAACAGGCAACAGTATATATTTGTATTCAAATGTAACAGCTTTGCCCTTAAATTATGAATTATTCTGTACAACTATTAACTGCATATTTGTCAGTGTTTCTCAGGTTTGGCTTCGAGAAAGATAATTGAAAACACCACGACACACCTTGAGCATGAGTGTTTTTGTTATTGTCTGACTATTGACCAAATTAGAAAATAAGAAAATTAATTAAAAACATCATGAAAATTAGTGTTAGTTACAACCTCATTCACCTCTGTACTATATGTGTTTTTTCTGTGCGTGCAACTATGGAATAATTTCCTTGAGTAGTATGTTGTCAGAACGGACAAACACACGCACAGACACTCACACACTATACGCAGCCCCTCCTCCATACCAGTCGGGCAGGATTGCGACAGGTGAGAGCATGCTGAGATCAGGTTGTCTCACATACAGACACTCTTTCCTCTCGGCTCACGCTCAACTGTCCTACCTGTAAGGACTTGGATTAAGTGATGTGATGCATAAGTTCTGGTTTGATCATGTCACATGTAAATTTTATTTGTTAAACCGTTGATTCCTCATGATTGTTTTTTCTCTGTGTGTGTGTGTGTGTTTCCAGAAACCAGGCATGGAGGAGTTAACGATATGGGAGCAACATACAATAACACTGACCAAAGTAAGTAGCTTTTTAATGGGCTATATATTTGTGTTATTGCTTCTCGGGCCGGATTAGCATCATTCGCAATGATCAAGCATTAACATTGCTTTATTAATGTTCTTCTTTTGCTCACCAAGAGCTCATCAGCTTTTAATTTGGACCTATTACTATCCATTTTTTTGCTTCTGGTTAAGTTAGTATGCTAACCAGGTAGGGTAGGCTCATCACTTTTGAATGGTAAGTAGCTTTTGGCACCCGCTCAGTTGATGCATCTTGATTTGTACAGGCAACAATGGCTGATTCTCCTGGCAAGTGACCATGACCATGTCTGTTCTCCATTCTGGAACAGAGAAATCTTCCATACAGTACATTTTATTAAAAACAATGTTATATAAAACTATTGGATGTTGGTGTGAATGCACTGATGCTTTTTCTTACAAAATTAAATGGGGATTGGCAAGAAACTAAAATTAATTTCAAGTGCAAACCACTTGTTTTTAGCATGTTAGTGCAGTTTGTTCTGTGCTTAGTGTCTGCTCAAATACAGAGGTGAAAGTCGAGCCTCTGTACAGCACAGACAAAGTCATATCATTGTTTACAGGTATTGTGAAGGACTTGTGGGGTTTGAACTGAGCCATGCTTCAAATTCTCAGTTTCACTGCACAGACACAGCAGGAATTAAGAGCGACACACCCTGCTGCACCCCATAGCACCAGCTGTTCATGAACACTACTGGAATGTGCTCCTTCGCCCTCTATCGTTCTTTATCATTTCACAGTATCTCCCACGCATGCTCGGGCTCTTCCCACATTCTGTGCGACATTCTTTGTCTTCACTCATTACCTCTTTCGAGGTTATTGTTTCTTTGAAAGTAGATGATGACCCAAGGAAGAAATAAAGTAGATTTTTCTTCATCAGCCTCATCAGCCTCATTCTGTTATGATGACAGGATCCCAAATTCGGGTTTGGATTTGCCCTATCGGGAGGAAAGGACAAGCCTCACCCAGACACTGGGGATACAGTTGTGGTGGTGTCCGATGTGTTGCCAAATGGACCAGCCATGGGACGACTCTTGTAAGTTGACTACAAATAACCTTGTATGACAGGATGGACTTTAAAAACACCCAATAACTGTCTCTGATTGTTAATTAACCTGGAAAATATGTGAGCTGAGCCAGACTTGTGTTTCCCTTTGTCTTTGCAGCACCAAAGATCACATCGTAATGGTAAATGGAACGTCCATGGAAAATGTCCACTCTAACTTCACCATTCATGTCCTGAAAAATTGTGGCAAGACTGCAAATGTAGTAAGTATAGAGCCAAAACAGCACACAGCATACTTTTGTTTTACTGCTCATTTGTAAAAAGGCTTTCGCAATCTTTCCCTCTCCAGACAGTGAAGCGCCCTCGCAAGATCCAGATCCCAGCCACCACCACCACCAGGCCGACTCGAGCCGCCTCCCACTCCAACCTGCTGGACTATGACCCACCAAGACGCACACGGCGCTACTCTGACGGCAGCGACAACCGAACCACAAATCACTACAGAGCGCGCAGCACTTCGCCAGATCGTAACGGCCACGGAAACACGCTGCCATTGATGTCGACAGCCTACAAGAGGCTGCCACAGCAAGACATTATAGACAAACCCATCAGAACTACATTGACTAAAAAGAAGATTACAGATGGTGAGTTGGCTGGAGGCAAAGATAGTCCACACCTGTTAGCTTATTGCTGATTTCTGTCAAGAAAGATGAGACCTCTTTTTTTCTGCAGAGTATGGATTGAAGCTGGGCAGTCAGATCTTTATCAAGCACATGACAGAAACAGGCCTAGCAGCAAAAGAAGGCACACTGCAGGAGGGAGATCTCATTCTCAAGGTACAAACTTAAGTGCATCGCCTGTGTGATACACTATAAAGTATCTTTAAAGTTGACGCCTGTTATAAACATTTTGTTTGTGAGAGAATCTTCTGTCTGTGCTAAATGATTTGTTTCCTGTGACCAGATCAATGGCATGACAACAGAAAATCTATCCCTGCTGGAGACCAAGCACCTGGTGGAGAAGAGCAGAGGTAAACTGACCATGACTGTCCTCAGGGACGATCGCAAGTTCCTGGTCAGCATCCCAGAGGTGGAGGACAGCGCTCCCAACAGTGAAGACGACTGCCGCCGCCGCGACAGCAGCTCTGAGCTCGAGGGTAAGAGAGGGAGAAGGGCAAAGGTGGTGTAGCATTATGGAGAATTGTATTAACAATGAGGTAATAATGACAGCAATGAGAGAAGACAAATGCAGTAGGATTAAATGGAGGGAACACAGGTTGATTATTAGAATGTTTCTGTTTTCCCAACAGATATTTCAGACCTTGACGCAGATATGGCGGTTCACAGAACATCCCGTCAACCCCACAGAGAGAAACGGACACGCAGGTACACGGCAACTATATTACTGACTGATAACACTGAAATCTCTAGTTATAGTAGTTGGACTCTGTCTCAACTCTGATATGATCATTTGAAGTTTAATTTTCTAACCACAGGTTACTTGTCTCTGCAGCTTTACACACTCTCACACACTCTCACACACTCACACACTTTCAATAGGTTGTCTGTTTTGTCATTTACATAATTTAAAGCTTTACATATGTCATTTCATTAATAAAGTAATAGCTTAGGATGTAGTTTGTAGTTTTAAAACTGATCTCACATTATTGCAGCCCCTGTGCAAAGCATTAAAGCCTGCATTGAAAATACTTGTATCTACTCTCTTTATCCAGACGAGCTGACCCTCCTCCTCCAGCCAAGTCTAGGGATTCATCACCTGTGCGCTCCACCTTGCCTCGGCCTCCTGTCACATCCTACGCCTCTCGCAGAGGTCAGTCCCCCAACAAATCACTCATTAACACCAGAAAAACAAGCTTAGCTTAGATAAACACTGAGTGTCTTACCTGTACAGGTATTGACAGCAAAATACATTTTGGAGCTGTGGCTGATACTGTGTTTGCAAAGGTTTGACGCTTCTGTAGCTGCTGGAAGTCACATTGAGTTCTAAATTGTAACTTGTGCTGTTATTGTTTCTCCAGCTCCATCTGATTCAGAGTCTGATCCCAGTGCCTCTCCCCCTCCTCCCATCAGGAGAGAGAGAGAGACTTTGGACAGGAGGGAACCACCCAGTAAATACAAGTCAGTTCATTTTCCTCTATTTGGTTATCATGACTTTGATGAATAAAGAAAGTTTCCAATGCAGTGCCAGAAATAAAATGATTAAATGATTCAATTTGTTAGAAATATAAGCAAGGTAAATCTTTACTATGTAATCTGGAAACTTGGCATATATGGAAATGAAAGCCAATAGGAAAATAAGTCTGCTTCTCACTTGATTTATGTTTAACATCAATAAACATTTTCCTGAAGAGTATAAGTCCCATAGTAAAATCCACCAGAGCAGTACAGAACATTATCTCTGTATAAATGCACTTGAGATCGAGTTTTCCTCAGTTCTGTCTTTTATTATTACTAGTATTTCTTTTATCATGAGAAGTTACATTACATTGACTGGAGAATGCAAGATAAATAAATAAAGAGGTGAAATGATATTACGGGAAGCATGTGGTCGAACCACAGTTAAGGAAAAGATTATTGAGTTTCAAATAAGAAGAGTAACTATTGCTGCTTTCATTTCATTGTCATGCAGTATGGACCTAGTATCTTTCAGTGGAGAACCAACAATTCATGTGTCAAATGAGTTGTTCATCAATAACTTTTTGTTTTGTGCTTTCTGTAGATCTCTCTCTGGTATGTCCACCCTCCCCACCAACCTGCGCGCCTCTCCTGTAATGCCTAACTGGAAGACCTCTCGCCCTTCCTCCTCTGCCTCACGGCCCCGCAGGCCGGTGTCGGACTCGGACTCTGAGCGCAGCGCTTCCCCTCCTCCAGCCAGAGAGAGCCCACACTCAGACAGCAGATATAGGTAGAGATGATGTTTTGTTAATCTCAGACCTTGAATAAAGATCTTAAAAGCTTCACCATCATTAGAATATGAGAGTTCCCTTTTCTGTCATATAGTTGTACTTTGTAAGCGACCAAATTGTATCCTCAGCCCCTCTACATAATCATGTTTAAATACCAATAAAGGTTTGTCACAAATTAAAGAAACACCCTCAGGGTCTGTGTACAACAAAAACATGAAGATGATTGACTTGGTCGCAGTGGCGTAATAGAAATTTCATCACCTTTAGTCCCAGCAGATTATTTTCTAACTGTGTTTTCTTCTTACATCAGAGTTCTTCCTGATCTGCGCCCCCAAAGCCTGAGAACTTCCCCCATCCCTGTTCGCCAGGAACTACCAAGAAGGGTCAACTCGCCCTTGAGAACCCCGCCCCCAGGTCAGCACACACTCACACACACTCTCTCAAACATGCATATAGACAAACAAAACATTTGTTCGTGATGGTGACATCCTGGACTTTTCTCTGACACCTCTATAACAATATTTGATCTTTCTGTGTTTGCTGAGGAGTGGGTGTCAGCAGTCGCATACATCCATAGGAAAAACATGAACACTGCTCTGTGCTGCATTTAAGGAAACCATGGTGGGAATAATCAGCAAATCAGGAAACATGTTGGATTAACTCTCCTAAATATTTCAAAATGATATAATATTATGTTTTCCAGCATTTGACAAACTAAGATAATAATATCAATAATATCTGCAGCACAAAAAAGGCTATTATTATTGCAGTTAAAGCACCCATACTTTTTAAATCAGCTGATTCTTCTGTGTCATGATTACATCATTACAAATATCTCTGTTTTATTTATTTATTTCGGAACTGAATGATCTATGATTTGCTCGGTATCTATTGTAGGTCTGAAGTTGGATCCCAGGAAGCCCAGCTGTGTTTAACGGCACTGTATGGGGATTCTCACAACAAACATATAAACAGATTTTTCTCTCTCTTTTCAGACTCTGAGTCCGAGTCAGAAGAAAGCATGGTGCCTCCTCAGAGGCAAAGCACCTCATACAGTCAAGACTCCCTCAGCAGATACAGGTACAGATGATGATTCGGCCAATCCCAACCTCCACTCCCCCCAAACCCCACCCCACTCCTGAAACCCAACGCGATCTCACGGAGTGGAAACTGAGCAGCCTGTGAATTAACTCTGGCATTATTATTTTTAGCATTATTATTATTATTATAAGATAATCACACATTTTTATTTACCTTTTAAAACCTTAACTTATCCCTCTCTGTCTTGTGATCTCTGTTGATTTGCTCTTTTGTTTTTTTATGCTTTTTTGGTAGCGTTTTTATGTTGCTTGATTTTGTGTTTTTGGCTGTATACCAAGTGTTTGTGCTGACATTTTGTTAATCAATGAAATAAAAGTGACTTTCACTGAACATCTCCCTCTCCTGTATGTGGCTAAGTGTTGATTAAACAGAGGAAACTTAACAATGAAGCAACAAAAATCATGTGTAAAATATTCCTCAGTGCATCGATCAGTCCCTGCATGTTTATTTCAGCGTAGTAAACACAACACGAGACCACTAATAACTTTTGATCAGTCACAAAGCAGTAAAGCATCAAAGAGAGAGCTTCCCTCAGAGGTACAAAGGTGACTATTAAACATTTAAGTCTCATGCACTCAGCAATAATCATCATATTAGCCACAGGTGCCCCCCACTCAAAACGTAACTGAGATTTGTTGTCTTCCTCTTCCCTCACTCCCACCTCCCTCTCTTCTCTTGCAGAGTCCTGCCAGATGTTTCTGTGGAGCCGCCGCGGTGGAGCGCTGCCAGTGTCCCTGCCAGCAGTCCGCCGAGGAAAGGTGTGTTTATGTGTTTATGTGTAATGTTTCGGCTCACGTGGGGATTTTTTTCTGTTTGTAGTCAGTAAGTAAGTAAGTTGTAGAGGAACTTATGGTGTGTCCTTCCTTGTTTGAGTCATGTGCCAGAATCAAATAATTGTCATTTGACTAAAGGGGAAAGCCAGTATGTAAGTTGTTGGAAGTGCATGGAAGTTAACTAAGTAAAGCAATAATAATGAAACTGAAACACAAATGATGATTTCAATGACAAAAATAGTCTAAATAAATTGGTGTAAGCAGAAGCCGAGCATGTTGTGCTTACCCTTATCACAGATAACACTCAAACATTCTAACTTAATCAGGCTATACCCTTCAAATAACTAGATCATTTTATTACCCCCATCTCCAATATCATTAGATTTCTTTCATCAAAGTATTTATCGATCACTCTATTTTTAAATAATCTGTTTTTCATCCTCAAAGTTGAATCAGGCCTGAAATCTAGTTACAAGCTTTTTAATATATTGATCAGGGATTTTTTTTTTATGTCTTAATTAATCCACAATATACTAAAGTGTGATGTATTTTTAATGGCACTTCCTTTATTTGTATACCTTTACAGCTCCTTCAGAATCTGACTCTGAGCCCAGTTACACATCAGTCACTCACAGGGCGTCTACAGACAGTGAAACCACCAACACAGTCAACAACAGATACAGGTAAGAGGACATTTGTAGTTACTGTTACAGTGATTTAGGTCTATTGTGTTACAGCACTGAACAAAATGTGTGAAGAAATGTTACATTGAAAAATGTCATGATGCAAACTGTCTCACATCTGTCTCACACCTGTAACTGTAAAGCTGATAATAATATGACTTAGTTCTGAATGTAAATATGGGCAGATCACGTAATATGTCAACGACATATCAAATATAGTATATATAATATACTATATAGGGATTCTTAGTAACATTAGTAACATCTGTCACTGTACAGTGTCAACTGTGGGTTTTAAAATGCAGTTTTTTCAGGCATTTCAGGTTGGTTCAGTTCTCTCTGATAGGGAAAGAAAGATGCTGATGGTCTTGGAAAAGTCATCACCAGCAGAATTAAAAAAAAAACAACAGATTCAATGTATTTTAATAGAAGTTGACTCAAACTTTTGACCATCTCATAGTAGATACTGTCCACTTTATGTGTGCTAAATGATACTGGATGTCGAACTGGTTAAACTGCTTTATCCACACACAGACATGCATTATTACATGTTGTTGACCTGAGGTTAGTTATCATAAATTAGCATTCGTGTGCTTGCGACACTGACGTTATGTCCTGCTAAATCAAACATCCTGAGACAAACAGAAGATATACAGTTACCACTATGTATTTCACAATTAACTATTAAATTGGAACATACAGTTGTTGCCTCCAGTACTACATTACTACATTTGCTGTTCTTCTCTCAGAGTCCTTCCTGAGACAACTTACACTGCAGTCGCTGTGAAGCAGGAGCCTCCTCGTCGTGTCTCGTCATCCAGCAGACCCCCTCCTGAAGGTCAGTCATTCTTTTTTCCTGTGTGTCGCATCAGTTTTAGAGCTAGAAGGCTGAAGTCTGTCGTGACCACATTCTCTGTATGTCATCTTTGTTTTACCCTCAGACTCCTCAGTGTCGGACGAGCTCTCACATCTCAGGAGGTCTGGGAGCTCTGAGCGAGACGAGAGCCACCGCAGGTAAACACTGTTGTTGAACTGTATATTTGAATAAGCTCAAGTTAAAGGGGAAGTTCAGGCTTTTGAAGTGTGGTTGTATGAGGTTTGACTCATTATTAACCTTGATTTTGCCACTTTACAAAAGGCTCACTAACTTTATGATATCTTAAGAATATGTTTTCCACTTTGTCTCACAATTAGACAGCCTTTCCTCACTCTCCCACACCAAAGTCCATAGAAAAAAAACCTGCAATTTCACATCGAGTTGTTGATCCACTGCTGACTCCATCAGTTTGTTCAAGATTCAAGATATTTATTGTCATATGTTCAGTTAAAACAGACTGCACAATTAAATTCTTAATTTGCACATTCCCCATAATCACGACAACAAAGAAGAATATATATTTGTATAAAGTAAACAATAAAAAAAAGAAAAAAAAAACAGTATCAGGAAGAATATAATTAAAAAAAAACTAGAATAAAATTTAAGCTAAATATAAACTTAGAATAAACATTTGACTTAAGTATAAAAAACAGCAATAGAATCTTAAAACAGATCTATAGTAAGGCAAGACGTCGGACAATATTGCACGATTATTCGGGTTTTTAACAGCAGCAACAGTGTGTGTGAAGTGATGTCAGCAGTTCAGTGTTGTGGGGGTGTGGGGGGGCTGAGGTGTAAAGGTATGTGAAGTGTGTGGTAATGTAATGTGTAATGTAAATCAGTCAGTTCGGGGGGGGGGGGTGAATCAGTTCAGGGATGTGAGAGGGGGCGGTCTTGGTGAGGGAGCTGTTCACCAGCCTGATGGCCTGTGGGTAAAAGCTGTTCGTCATCCTTGTGGTTCTGGATCTCAGACTCTGGTAGCGTCTGCCTGATGGCAGCAGCGTGAAGAGTCTGTGCTGTGGGTGTGTATTGTCTTTTATGATGTTGTGTGCTCTTCTTGTGGCCCTGGTGGAGTAAATGTCCTGAAGTGAGAGGAAGGCTGCTCCAGAGATGAACTGTGCAGTTCTGATCACATGCTGGAGGGCCTTGCTGTGCAGATTATCTTTTGAATTTGAGGTTTAAAATCCCTCATTTGGATTTACCTGACTGACACAAACTTACCAAGTGTGGCAGCAGTAGACCAGCATCTGCTGTGTCCCCTCAAGCAGAAAAAGAA